>NW_023995099.1:0-159862 GCF_015586225.1 Lucilia sericata | reverse complement strand
AGAACAGAACAAGAAACAGAACAAGAACAGAACAAGAACAGAACAAGAACAGAACAAGAACAGAACAAGAACAGAACAAGAACAGAACAAGAACAGAACAAGAACAGAACAAGAACAGAACAAGAACAGAACAAGAACAGAACAAGAAAGAACAGAACAAGAACAGAACAAGAACAGAACAAGAACAGAACAAGAACAGAACAAGAACAGAACAAGAACAGAACAAGACAGAACAAGAACAGAACAAGAACACAGAACAAGAACAGAACAAGAAAGAAACAAGAACAGAACAAGAACAGAACAAGACAGAACAAGAACAGAACAAGAACAGAACAAGAACAGAACAAGAACAGAACAAGAACAGAACAAGAACAGAACAAGAACAGAACAAGAACAGAACAAGAACAGAAAAGAACAGACAAAGAACAGAACAAGAACAGAACAAGAAAAGAACAAGAACAGAACAAGAACAGAACAAGAAACAGAACAAGAACAGACCAAGAACAGAACAAGAACAGAACAAGAACAGAACAACGAACAGACAAGAACAGAACAAGAACAGAACAAGAACAGAACAAGAACAGAACAAGAACAGAACAAGAACAGAACAAGAACAGAACAAGAACAGAACAAGAACAGAACAAGACAGAACAAGAACAGAACAAGAACAGAACAAGAACAGAACAAGAACAGAAAAGAAAGAAAAAGAACAAGACAAGAACAGACAAGAACAGAACAAGAACCAGAACAAGAACAGAACAAGAACAGAACAAGAACAGAACAAGAACAGAACAAGAACAGAACAAGAACAGAACAAGAAACAGAACAAGAACAGAACAAGAACAGAACAAGAACAGAACAAGAACAGAACAAGAACAACAAGAAAGAACAAGAAACAGAACAAGAACAGAACAAGAACAGAACAAGAACAAGAACAGAACAAGACAGAACAAGAACAGAACAAGAACAGAACAAGAACAGAACAAGAACAGAACAAGACACAGAACACAAGAACAGAACAAGAACAGAACAAGAACAGAACAAGAACAGAACAAGAACAGAACAAGAACAGAACAAGAACAGAACAAGAACAGAACAAGAACAGAACAAGAACAGAACAAGAACAGAACAGAAACAGAACAAGAACAGAACAAGAACAGAACAAGAACAGAAACAAGAACAGAACAAGAACAGAAAGAACAGAACAAGAACAGAACAAGAACAGAACAAGAACAGACAAGAACAGAACAAGAACAGAAAAGAACAGAACAAGAACAGAACAAGAACGAACAAAACCGAACAAAGAACAGAACAAGAACAGAACAAGAAAGACAAGAACAGAACAAGAACAGAACAAGACAGAAACAAGAACAGAACAAGAACAGAACAAGCAGAACAAGAACAAAACAACAAGAACAGAACAAGAACAGAACAAGAACAGAACAAGAAACAGAAGAACAAAGAACAGAACAAGAACAGAACAAGAACAGAACAAGAACAGAACAAGAACAGAACAAGAACAGAACAAGAACAGAACAAGAACAGAACAAGAACAGAACAAGAAACAGAACAAGAACAGAACAAGAACAGAACAAGAACAGAACAAGAACAGAAAAGAACAGAACAAGAACAGAACAAGACAGAACAAAAAGAACAAGAACAGAACAAGAAAGAACAAGAACAGAACAAGAACAGAACAAGAACAGAACAAGAACAGAACAAGAACAGAACAAGAACAGAACAAGAACAGAACAAGAAAACAGAACAAGAACAGAACAAGAACAGAACAAGAACAGAACAAGAACAGAACAAGAACAGAACAAGAACAGCAGAACAAGAACAGAACAAGAACAGAACAAGAACAGAACAAGAACAGAACAGAACAAGAAGAACAAGAAAAGAACAAGAACAGAACAAGAACAGAACAAGAACAGAACAAGAACAGACACGAACAGAAACAAGACACAGACAAGAACAGAACAAGAACAGAACAAGACCAGAACAAAAACAGAACAAGAACAGAACAAGAACAGAACAAGAACAGAACAAGAACAGAACAAGAACAGAACAAGAACAGAACAAGAACAGAACAAGAACAGAACAAGAACAGAACAAGAACAGAACAAGAACAGAACAAGAACAGAACAAGAACAGAACAAGAACAGAAGAACAGAAGAACAAGAAAGAACAAGAACAGAACAGAAAAGAACACAAGAACAGAACAAGAACAGAACAAGAACAGAACAAGAACAGAACAAGAACAGAACAAGAACAGAACAAGAACAGAAGAACAGAACAAGAACAGAACAAGAAACAACAGCAGAGAACAAGAACAGAACAAGAACAGAACAAGAACAGAACAAGAACAGAACAAGAACAGAACAAGAACAGAACAAGAACAGAACAAGAACAGAACAAGAACAGAACAAGAACAGAACAAGAACAGAACAAGACAGAACAAGAAACAGAACAAGAACAGAACAAGAACAGAACAAGAACAGAACAAGAACAGAACAAGAAACGAACAAGAACAGAACAAGAAACAGAACAAGAACAGAACAAGAAACAGAACAAGAACAGAACAAGAACAGAACAAGAACAGAACAAGAACAGAACAAGAACAGAACAAGAACAGAACAAGAACAAGAACAGAACAAGAACAGAACAAGAAACAGAACAAGAACAGAACAAGAACAGAACAAGAACAGAACAAGAACAAGAACAGAACAAGAACAGAACAAGAACAGAACAGAACAGAACAAGAACAGAAACAAGAACAGAACAAGAACAGAACAGAACAAGAACAGAACAAGAACAGAACAAGAACAGAACAAGAACAGAACAAGAACAGAACAAGAAACAGAACAAGAACAGAACAAGAACAGAACAAGAACAGAACAAGAACAGAACAGAACAGAACAAGAACAGAACAAGAAACAGAACAAGAACAGAACAAGAACAGAACAAGAACAGAACAAGAACAGACAAGAAACAGAACAAGAACAGAACAAGAACAGAACAAGAACAGAACAAGAACAGAAAAGAACGAACAAGAACAGAACAAGAACAGAACAAGAACAGAACAAGAACAGAACAAGAAACAGAACAAGAACAGAACAAGAACAGAACAAGACAGAACCAAGAACAGAACAAGAAACAGAACAAGAACAGAACAAGAACAGAACAAGAACAGAACAAGAACAGAACAGAAACAGAACAAGAACAGAACAAGAACAGAACAAGAACAGAACAAGAACAGAACAAGAACAGAAAAAAGAAAAGAACAGAACAGAACAGAACAGAACAAGAACAGAACAAGAACAGAACAAGAACAGAACAAGAACAGAACAAGAACAGAACAAGAACCAGAACAAGAAACAGAACAAGAACGAACAAGAACAAAAAGACAGAACAAGAACAGAACAAAAAGAACAGAACAAGAAAACAGAACAAGAACAGACAGAACAGAACAAGAACAGAACAAGAACAGAACAGAACAGAACAAGAACAGAACAAGAACAGAACAAGAACAGAACAAGAACAGAACAAGAACAGAACAAGAACAGAACAAGAACAGAACAAGAACAGAACAGAAACAAGAACAGAACAAGAACAGAACAAGAACAGAACAAGAACAGAACAAGAACAGAAATAACAAGAACAGAACACGAAAAGAACAAGAACAGAACAAGAACAAGAACAGAACAAGAACAGAAACAAGAACAGAACAAGAACAGAACAAGAACAGAACAAGAACAGAACAAGAACAGAACAAGAACAGAACAAGAACAGAACAAGAACAGAACAAGAACCGAACAAGAACAGAACAAGAACAGAACCAAGACAGAACAAGAACAAGAACAGAACAAGAACAGAACAAGAAACAGAACAAGAACAGAACAAGAACAGAACAGAACAGAACAAGAACAGAACAAGAACAGAACAAGAACAGAACAAGAACAGAACAAGAACAGAACAAGAACAGAACAAGAACAGAACAAGAACAGAACAAGAACAGAACAAGAACAGAACAAGAAACAGAACAGAACAGAACAAGAACAGAACAAGAACAGAACAAGAACAGAACAAGAACAGAACAAGAACAGAACAAGAACAGAACAAGAACAGAACAAGAACAGAACAAGAACAGAACAAGAACAGAACAAGAACAGAACAAGAACAGAACAAGAACAGAACAAGAACAGAACACGAACAGAACAAGAACAGAACAAGAACAGAACAAGAACAGAACAAGAACAGAAAAGAACAAGAACAGAACAAGAACAGAACAAGAACAGAACAAGAACAGAACAAGAACAGAACTAGAACAGAACTAGAACAGAACTAAAACAGAACTAGAACAGAACTAGAACAGAACTGGAACAGAACTAGAACAGAACTAGAAAAGAACTAGAACAGAACTAAAACAGAACAGAACTAGAAAAGAACTAGAACAGAACTAGAACAGAACTAGAACAGAACTATAACAGAACTAGAACAGAACTAGAACAGAACTAGAACAGAAATAGAACAGAAATAGAACAGAACTAGAACAGAACTAGAACAGAACTAGAACAGAGCTAGAACAGAACTAGAACAGAACTAGAGCAGAACTAGAATAGAACTAGAATAGAACTAGAACAGAACTAGAACAGAACTAGAACAGAACTAGAACAGAACTAGAACAGAACTAGAGCAGAACTAGAACAGAACTAGAACAGAACTAGAGCAGAACTAGAACAGAACTAGAACAGAACTAGAACAGAACTAGAACAGAACTAGAACAGAACTAGAACAGAACTAGAACAGAACTAGAACAGAACTAGAACAGAACTAGAACAGAACTAGAACAGAACTAGAACAGAACTAGAACAGAACTAGAACAGAACTAGAACAGAACTAGAACAGAACTAGAACAGAACTAGAACAGAACTAGAACAGAACTAGAACAGAACTAGAACAGAACTAGAACAGAGCTAGAACAGAACTAGAACAGAACTAGAACAGAACTAGAACAGAACTAGAACAGAACTAGAACAGAACTAGAACAGAACTAGAACAGAACTAGAACAGAACTAGAACAGAACTAGAACAGAACTAGAACAGAACTAGAACAGAACTAGAACAGAACTAGAACAGAACTAGAACAGAACTAGAACAGGACTAGAACAGGACTAGAACAGAACTAGAACAGAACTAGAACAGAACTAGAACAGAACTAGAACAGAACTAGAACAGGACTAGAACAGGACTAGAACAGAACTAGAACAGAACTAGAACAGAACTAGAACAGAACTAGAACAGAACTAGAACAGAACTAGAACAGAACTAGAAAATTTTTTTAAATTTTAATTTCAATTATATTATTTATGTGAATTGCATTAAATTTATAATTTATTTCTTTAATACAATTTTGTTTTGGTAAATTAAAATGGCGTAGTAAAATTTAACAAATTTTCACGTTTTTATATTAAAAAATTTTATATTTATTTATTCAAAACACAGTGTCATTTCATGTGAAATAAATTTATAGTATTTTTGTTGGACTTTCACGTTGTTGTTGTTGTCGTTGTTTATGGGCGGTACTTGGTTAAAATTATTTTAGTTTTTAAAACATTATACTCACACAGACACATTATAAATCTGTTTTTATATAAATATTTAAAATTGTGAGGCAAATGAGAAAAAATGGCCACTTTTATCATTGTTGTGAAAATAAAATTTAAATATTTAAATTTTCTGTGAACAGCCAATCAAAGCTTTTTTTTTTTGAAAGCACTAAATGCATATGAATAGTTTTACTGACAAAAAAAAAAAATCTTTTAAAAATTTACTTTTTTCATAAAGGGTCAATATAAGTTTAAATTTTCCTCTTGTTTGCTATATATAAACTCTCTGTTATATTATTTGTTGTTTATTCCTTTTTAAATATTTTTATTTAACCAGCTAAATAAAGTTCAAAGTTCATGGCTTATGAGTGTTACATTCTCATAGAAATATTTGTCATTTTACAAACGATCATAGATATTTATACTTACTACATTTTAATACTGCAAGTCAGGGACAAAAAATAGTTCAAATATATAAAGAATATATTTTACTTGGCAAATAACATTAGGGTGGCTGTCTTACTTACGACTCCTTAAGAAAAAAAGTAATAAATTTAAGTTTGTTACAGCATCTCCCTAATAAACTGTTCTGCAACATATTGTATGCATTTTGTGTATTTTTCTAATATTAGTTTTCAAACCCCTCTTACCAACTAAATTGGGCCAAACCATGCATGCTCATGCATGCTATCACTATCTGCTGCCATCCATTCATTCATCGAAACACTCATTCAATCGCTGAACCATCATCATCAGCAGCAGCATCATCATCATCATCCATATGTATTCATTTAATTAAATTTATATTTTATGTAACAAACTAAATATGAATTCTAGTAGCTTATTTATTCCTTTATTACTGTAAATAATAGTTATTGGCACACACTCAACACACACTTCAACCAACGAAATCTATAAAGGATATATACCCAGTAGTCCTTGCTAAACATCGGATGTATAAGATTCAACTTGAAATGAACTAAAATTGAACTAGAACTAAACTTCAACAGAACTAAACTGAAGTAGAACTAAACTAGAACTGAACTAGAACTGAACTAGAACTGAACTAGAACTGAACTAGAACTGAACTAGAACTGAACTAGAACTGAACTAGAACTGAACTAGAACTGAACTAGAACTGAACTAGAACTGAACTAGAACTGAACTAGAACTGAACTAGAACTGAACTAGAACTGAACTAGAACTGAACTAGAACTGAACTAGAACTGAACTAGAACTGAACTAGAACTGAACTAGAACTGAACTAGAACTGAACTAGAACTAGAACTGAACTAGAACTGAACTAGAACTGAACTAGAACTGAACTAGAATCTGAACTAGAACTGAACTAGAACTGAACTAGAACTGAACTAGAACTGAACTAGAACTGAACTAGAACTGAACTAGAACTGAACTAGACTGAACTAGAACTGAACTAGAACTGAACTAGAACTGAACTAGAACTGAACTAGAACTGAACTAGAACTGAACTAGAACTGAACTAGAAACTGAACTAGAACTGAACTAGAACTGAACTAGAACTGAACTAGAACTGAACTAGAACTGAACTAGAACTGAACTAGAACTGAACTAGAACTGAACTAGACTGAACTCAACTGAACTAGAACTGAACTAGAACTGAACTAGAACTGAACTAGGAACTGAACTAGAACTGAACTAGAACTGAACTAGAACTGAACTAGAACTGAACTAGAACTGAACTAGAACTGAACTAGAACTGAACTAGAACTGAACTAGAACTGAACTAGAACTGAACTAGAACTGAACTAGAACTGAACTAGAACTGAACTAGAACTGAACTAGAACTGAACTAGAACTGAACTAGAACTGAACTAGAACTGAACTAGAACTGAACTAGAACTGAACTAGAATGAACTAGAACTGAACTAGAACTGAACTAGAACTGAACTAGAACTGAACTAGGAACTGAACTAGAACTGAACTAGAACTGAACTAGAACTGAACTAGAACTGAACTAGAACTGAACTAGAACTGAACTAGAACTGAACTAGAACTGAACTAGAACCTGAACTAGAACTGAACTAGAACTGAACTAGAACTGAACTAGAACTGAACTAGAACTGAACTAGAACTGAACTAGAACTGAACTAGAACTGAACTAGAACTGAACTAGAACTAGAACTGAACTAGAACTGAACTAGAACTGAACTAGAACTGAACTAGAACTGAACTAGAACTGAACTAGAACTGAACTAGAAACTGAACTAGAAATGAACTAGAACTGAACTAGAACTGAACTAGAACTGAACTAGAACTGAACTAGAACTGAACTAGAACTGAACTAGAACTGAACTAGAACTGAACTAGAACTGAACTAGAACTGAACTAGAACTGAACTAGAACTGAACTAGAACTGAACTAGAACTGAACTGGAACTAGTCTAGTTTATAGTCTAGTCTATGGTATATAGTTTAGTCTATAGTCTAGTGGTAGTTTATAGTCTAGTCTATAGTATTTCTATAGTCTAGTCTATAGTCTAATCTATAGTCTAGTCTAGTCTACAGTCTAGCCTATAGTCTAGTCTGTAGTTTAGCCTGTAGCCTTATCTATAGTTTTTGGCTATAATGTAAAATTTGTCGGGCAATATTACTACTTGCCCCTGCATGTGCATGCAGAATATCTAGAAATTGAATTGAATAAATAATAAAGAAAAAAAAATTAAGTTAAATATGGGTGTGGGAAGGGTTGTGTTTACAACAAAAATTGCTCGTATCATGCCGTATTAAAACTTTATAAAAATTGCAAGTTTATGTGAAAAAATCCTGCTAGATTGGAATTTTATTTTTTATATGATGTGCGCTTTCTTGCAGTATGCTTGCATTGCTTGCTCTTTTGACCTCATAATAATGTTAAAGAAACATCCCAGGATGAGAATGCTTTTGATTAGATGAAAAGGAAAGGGGGTAGGGTATAAAAGGACCTGTTTTTTAAGAAAAACGTAATGTTTATTTTAAACTTAGGTATGTAGAATGTCAAGGTATTTCTTATGTGTGATAGAGTAATTTAATGGTCCTTTAAAAAAACAACTTATTATTAAGCTTTTTAATAAACAAATTTAGAAAACTTCCTTAATGTTGTTATCTTTGATAAATATTGCAATATTTTTGTGAAATTTTTTTAAAAAATTGTATATAATTAAGAAATATAAATTACCTTTCCCTCTCTTTTTCTAAGACTTAAAACATCTTTAATGCTTTTGAGCTTTAGAAGTTTTCTATCTTAACATCCGGTTGCCGGTTACCGCCATATGCATTTTACATTTAAACACATACGCATTAACGAGATAACGCTAAAAAATGAAGGGAAAAAACAACTAAAAAAATACAAAATTTGTAACGAATCTCAAAATGATTCCTTTAAGTCATTTAAAATCAAGGATAAGAAGTGTGAGAGTGTGTAAAAGAGCGCTAAAAAACAATATGGTGTCACTCCATAACTGATTACAGTTTTCATATCAGTTTACAGAGAGTCTAGTAGAAAGAATTGTGGTAATTACTCGCTACTTTTACCCATTATAAGAGGAAAAGTTTTTTATCAATTTTCCTCCGAGTATGTCCATAAA
Source organism: Lucilia sericata (assembly GCF_015586225.1). Taxonomy (NCBI): domain Eukaryota; kingdom Metazoa; phylum Arthropoda; class Insecta; order Diptera; family Calliphoridae; genus Lucilia; species Lucilia sericata. The sequence goes on along the minus strand of NW_023995099.1, from coordinate 150,649 downwards.
TGTTTATTACTGTGTCATCATTAGCTAAAATTCCTAAATGTTCCAAATAAAGTGCTAAAAAAAGGAAAGTGCAAACTGTCAGGACTCTATAAATATGTCATTAGTAAAAGCTACTTGCTTAATAAACTAAATATGTAATGAAAACAGAGAGAGAGTAAAATTAGAAATCAATAATAAATTAGCAAGGAGTCAGGTAATCAAATCCTCTAAGGAAATTAAAATAGACAGTTAAGACAACAGCTATTAGCAGCTGTTAATAGAAATATTTAAAAAATATTTAAAATATAAATAATTTAAATATTTGCTCTATAAATCCTTTTTATTGCACGTTCAGCTACTTTTTGTATTTTGGTGTAACAATTTGTATGTAAAAGCATAAAATTCTATAAAGGATTGGTAGACGTTCTCCTGACGATATAAATGCATGTTTAGACAGTTTTACAGATTTGTTGTAAAAACAAGTTAACATGCAAAAATCCAACAAAACAAATTATAAATTTCAAAAAAATAATAAGGATATTCCTCAACAACAGGACTATAAATTAGACTATACAATATATTCTAGACTAGACTATAGCAAAGATTGAAATACAATATAGCTAGACTATAAATAGACTACAGTCCAGACTATACAGTAGAATATAGTCCAGACTACAGAGTCCAGACTATAGACTAGACTATAGACCAGACTATAGATCTGACTTAAGTACAGATTATGGGACAAACTATCTTCAAGACTGTAGAATATACTATAGTCCAAACTATAAGCTAGACTATATTGACGGCTATAGTCCACCCTACATTCCAGAATATAGACTAAAGTCTAGTACAGATTACAAACTAGACAAAACTCCACACTTTAGACTAGACTATAGTCCAGGTTAAAGACTAGAACATATTCTAGACTATAGACTAAAATATAATCCGGACTATAGTCAAGTCAATAGAATATACTAAAGCCCAGACTACAAACAAGACTATAGTCCACATTATAGATTCGATTATAGTCCAGACTATGGGCTAGACCATAGAACAGACTACGGGCTAGACTATATAGACTATATAGTGCAAACTGTAGAATACTATATAATCCAGACTATAGAAAAATCTATAATCCAGACTATAGAATAATCCAGATTATTCTACAGACTGGACACTTCTATGGTCCAGACTATAGAATAGTCTATAGTCCAGACTATAGAATAGTCTATAGTCCAGACTATAGAATAGTCTATAGTCCAGACTATAGAATAGTCTATAGTCCAGACTATAAGTAAGTCAGACTATAGAATAGTCTATAGTCCAGACTATAGAATAGTCTATAGTCCAGACTATAGAATAGTCTATAGTCCAGACTATAGAATAGTCTATAGTCCAGACTATAGAATAGTCTATAGTCCAGACTATAGAATAGTCTATAGTCCAGACTATAGAATAGTCTATAGTCCAGACTATAGAATAGTCTATAGTCCAGACTATAGAATAGTCTATAGTCCAGACTATAGAATAGTCTATAGTCCAGACTATAGAATAGTCTATAGTCCAGACTATAGAATAGTCTATAGTCCAGACTATAGAATAGTCTATAGTCCAGACTATAGAATAGTCTATAGTCCAGACTATAGAATAGTCTATAGTCCAGACTATAGAATAGTCTATAGTCCAGACTATAGAATAGTCTATAGTCCAGACTATAGAATAGTCTATAGTCCAGACTATAGAATAGTCTATAGTCCAGACTATAGAATAGTCTATAGTCCTATTCTATAGACTATTCTATGGTCTGGCCTGGACTATAGACTATTCTATGGTCTGGACTATAGAATATTCTATGGTCTGGACTATAGATTATTGTATGGTCTGGACTATTCTATAGACTTTACTATAGACTAGTCTATAGTCTGGACTATAGAATAGTCTATATTCCAGACTATAGAATAGTCTATAGTCCAGACTATAGAATAGTCTATAGTCCAGACTATAGAATAGTCTATAGTTTAGACTATAAAATTTGTCTATAGTCCAGACTATAGACTAGTCTATAGTAAAGTCTACCGAATAGTCCAGACCATAGAATAGTCCAGACCATACAATAATCTATAGTCCAGACCATAGAATAGTCTATAGTCGAGACTATAGAATAGTCTATAGTCCAGACTATAGATTAGTCTATAGTCCAGACTATAGATTAGTCTATAGTCCAGACTATAGATTAGTCTATAGTCCAGACTATAGAATAGTCTATAGCCCAGACTATAGAATAGTCTATAGTCCAGACTATAGAATAGTCTATAGTCCAGACTATAGAATAGTCTATAGTCCAGACTATAGAATAGTCTATAGTCCAGACTATAGAATAGTCTATAGTCCAGACTATAGAATAGTCTATAGTCCAGACTATAGAATAGTCTATAGTCCAGACTATAGAATAGTCTATAGTCCAGACTATAGAATAGTCTATAGTCCAGACTATAGAATAGTCTATAGTCCAGACTATAGAATAGTCTATAGTCCAGACTATAGAATAGTCTATAGTCCAGACTATAGAATAGTCTATAGTCCAGACTATAGAATAGTCTATAGTCCAGACTATAGAATAGTCTATAGTCCAGACTATAGAATAGTCTATAGTCCAGACTATAGAATAGTCTATAGTACAGACTATAGAATAGTCTATAGTCCAGACTATTGAATAGTCTATAGTCCAGACTTTAGAATAGTCTATAGTCCAGACTTTAGAATAGTCTATAGTCCAGACTATAGAATAGTCTATAGTCCAGACTATAGAATAGTCTATAGTCCAGACTATAGAATAGTCTATAGTCCAGACTATAGAATAGTCTATAGTCCAGACTATAGAATAGTCTATAGTCCAGACTATAGAATAGTCTATAGTCCAGACTATAGAATAGTCTATAGTCCAGACTATAGAATAGTCTATAGTCCAGACTATAGAATAGTCTATAGTCCAGACTATAGAATAGTCTATAGTCCGGACTATAGAATAGTCTATAGTCCAGACTGTAGAATAGTCTATAGTCCAGACTATAGAATAGTCTATAGTCCAGACTATATATATATATAGAATATATAGAATAGTCTATAGTCCAGACTATAGAATAGTCTATAGTCCAGACTATAGAATAGTCTATAGTCCAGACTATAGAATAGTCTATAGTCCAGACTATAGAATAGTCTATAGTCCAGACTATAGAATAGTCTATAGTTTTTTTTAGGTAAATAATTTTTCCATATAATTTCTTATCGCTTGATTTTAACTTCTGCCTGTCATTTTCAATTCCCTGTGACAGTATTTTTCTGCCATCAAAAATTTTCCTGTGTTCACCAAAATCTGACAAATCATGTTTTTTCGTAACAGTTTTCCTTGTTCTTTTAAAATTTTTAACATTTCTATTGTGGGTTGTTGTTGTGGTAGTAAATGTCATGCAGAATGCAGTAATAGCTCTATTGAATTGTCGTTGTCGTTTGGTAAATGTTTTATTTTTAGGCGCGCCTACGAATAGGCAACAGAAAAAATTTAAACCAACAAAAAGGCTCAAGCAAAGATGCACTTGTAGTATTTTATGCTACAGTGGTTTCACACGTTTGGCTCAGAGCATTTTGCCATTTTTGAAAAGTAAAAAACAACAACAAACAGATTTATAAAAACAAGTGCCAGGGCGTTCGTTATTTTTTTGCATTTACTCACACTTGTATAAGGGAAACTGCTTGCAGTTAAAATGTGCAGTGAAGTTTTGTTTTTACTTTTTTGAACTCCTCCTCCCACACTTTATTGAAATGTTTAAGAGGGTTTGCTGTTGTTTGGATAAGAGGGGTAAATGTATCATTATGTGTTGTTTTTGTTTGTAGTGACATGTTAGAGATGCATTTGATGGACATGTTAAAGAAATTTGGTTTTGTTGTTGTTTAACAAATTGCTAAATGAATAACGGCTTTTGTTGTTGTTCTGGTGTTTTAATTTATTATTGCTTTTGTTATGTTCTTTTTGTTATTGTAGTGATTCATTTAGTTGTACAATTGTCTTGTGTTTTGTTTGTGATTTGTCTTTGACATGGCGTTAAATTACTTGGAAAACTCCAAAAACAAAAGTTGAAAAACTTATAAAGAAATTTGCTAAAATAAACTTTAGAAAAAAAGCTTTTTTCTTCTAAAACACGAAAAAAGCTTTTTATGACAAAAAGCTTTTAATAACTTAAAAGTTAATTAAGGAAAATGAAACAGGTTTTGTTTACATTACTCAACTTTATTAAAAAAAACAAGCATTTTCTGTTTTGTTTATGTTTATTGTTTTAAAAAAAGCGTGAGAAAATTATTAATAAAACTTTATTTTTCATTAACATACAAAAAAACACTTGGAAAAAGTGCACTGCTCATACACACCAACACACACGCTTTGTGTTAATGAATTCGCCTTAAAAATATTTAACTCTTAAAAATTTACTAAATTTATATTTTCTCTCTTAAGTTATCAACTCTTTAGTTTTTAACTAACTGTACATTGTTGCAGTTTGCCTGCAGTTTTTTGTGTTACAAAAGCGCATGCTCTCTCTTTCTCTTTCTAAATGTTGTTAATATTTTGTTATTTTTTTCTTAACTTGTTTTTTTGTTTTGTTATTTCTGATTGGATTAATTTGTGTTAAAATGCTGCTGCGGCTGTTAGTAGTGGTGGTTGCTGCATTTTTTCAATTCACTCTCTCTCTTGGCAATAAAAGTGCATAATCGCTGTAAGCTGCACTCTTTCTCTTTTCATTCAAACTTGCTTAAACAGTAATGCTAACTGGCAAGTAAGTTAGTTAGTTAGTTAGTTAGTTAGTTAGTTAGTTAGTTAGTTAGTAGTTAGTTAGTTAGTTAGCTAGTTAGTTAGTTAGTTAGTTAGTTAGTTAGTTAGTTATAGTTAGTTAGTTAGTAGTTAGTTAGTTAGTTAGTTAGTAGTTAGTTAGTTAGTTGTTAGTTAGTAGTTAGTTAGTTAGTTAGTTAGTTAGTTAGTTAGTTAGTTAGTTAGTTAGTAGTTAGTTAGTTAGTTAGTTAGTTGTTAGTTAGTTAGTAGTTAGTTAGTTAGTAGTTAGTTAGTAGTTAGTTAGTTAGTTAGTTAGTTAGTTAGTTAGTTAGTTAGTTAGTTAGTTAGTTAGTTAGTTAGTTAGTTAGTTAGGTTAGTTAGTTAGTTAGTTAGTTAGGTTAGTTAGTTAGTTAGTTAGTTAGTTAGTTAGTTAGTTAGTTAGTTAGTTAGTTAGTTAGTTAGTTAGTTAGTTAGTAGTTAGTTAGTTAGTTAGTTAGTTAGTTAGTTAGTTAGTTAGTTAGTTAGTTAGTAGTTAGTTAGTTAGTTAGTTAGTTAGTTAGTTAGTTAGTTAGTTAGTTAGTTAGTTAGTTAGTTAGTTAGTTAGTAGTTAGTTAGTTAGTTAGTTAGTTAGTTAGTTAGTTAGTTAGTTAGTTAGTTAGTTAGTTAGTTAGTTAGTTAGTTAGTTAGTTAGTTAGTTAGTTAGTTAGTTAGTTAGTTAGTTAGTTAGTTAGTTAGTTAGTTAGTTAGTTAGTTAGTTAGTTAGTTAGTAGTAGTTAGTTAGTTAGTTAGTTAGTAGTTAGTTAGTTAGTTAGTTAGTAGTAGTTAGTTAGTTAGTTAGTTAGTTAGTTAGTTAGTTAGTTAGTTAGTTAGTTAGTTAGTAGTTAGTTAGTAGTAGTTAGTTAGTTAGTTAGTTAGTTAGTTAGTTAGTTAGTTAGTTAGTTAGTTAGTTAGTTAGTTAGTTAGTTAGTTAGTAGTTAGTTAGTTAGTTAGTTAGTTAGTTAGTTAGTTAGTAGTTAGTTAGTTAGTTAGTTAGTTAGTTAGTTAGTTAGTTAGTTAGTTAGTTAGTTAGTTAGTTAGTTAGTTAGTAGTTAGTTAGTTAGTTAGTTAGTAGTTAGTTAGTTAGTTAGTTAGTTAGTTAGTTAGTTAGTTAGTTAGTTAGTTAGTTAGTTAGTTAGTTAGTTAGTTAGTTAGTTAGTTAGTTAGTTAGTTAGTTAGTTAGTTAGTTAGTTAGTTAGTTAGTTAGTTAGTTAGTTAGTAGTTAGTTAGTTAGTTAGTTAGTTAGTTAGTTAGTTAGTTAGTTAGTTAGTTAGTTAGTTAGTAGTTAGTTAGTTAGTTAGTTAGTTAGTTAGTTAGTTAGTTAGTTAGTTAGTTAGTTAGTTAGTTAGTTAGTTAGTTAGTTAGTTAGTTAGTTAGTTAGTTAGTTAGTTAGTTAGTTAGTTAGTTAGTTAGTTAGTAGTTAGTTAGTTAGTTAGTTAGTTAGTTAGTTAGTTAGTTAGTTAGTTAGTTAGTTAGTTAGTTAGTTAGTTAGTTAGTTAGTTAGTTAGTTAGTTAGTTAGTTAGTTAGTTAGTTAGTTAGTAGTTAGTTAGTTAGTTAGTTAGTAGTTAGTTAGTAAGTTAGTTAGTTAGTTAGTTAGTTAGTTAGTTAGCTAAAAGAAATCGCTGGTTTAGCTAAAAACCCGCTACATTGCTCCTTTTATTCTCCTCTTCTCGTTTGTATTATTTCTGCTGGCAGCGAGTTTTCTTGCAGTTAAACTCTCTCACTCCTCTGCTTGCGTCTACGTTTTTCCCGTTAAAACCATAAAAAAGAGTGCATTCAATTGCACACACACAAACATACACAAATAAGTTTGAAGTCAATTCACAAGCTGGTGTTTTTATTGCGTTTTGCTTTTTTTCTGTTTTTGGAAATTTACCGTTTTCTTTGCAATTGTATAAGTGCGCGCACGCGAGTTTATTACATTTTTAGGGGGGTTTAAACAAAACCTGATGTACTTTTTTGGCCATTGTTGTAGGTATTTTACCCAGTACTTTTGTTGTACATTTTTTGTCTTGTTCATTGCAAAAAGAGTAAAAGTTGGGAATTCATGTGTTTTATGCAATTAAGACTTTAAAACTGAAAGAGTAAATGAGAAGGTTAAAGAATTGTGCAGCAATATGCAGAGAACAGTGGTTAAATTCATAAATGTTTAAATATTTTATTCGAAATATTTCTTATATATTATACGTAAGGAATGTTTTATTTGAATTAAATTTGTATCCGAAAATTATTTTAATCGATTGAATGTGTCTGTTCGATTAAATTCTTTCTTCTAATCCGCGGGGGAGGCAGTAACAGGGGTAATGCAGCGGTTTTTCTGGCTAAGCCCGTGAGGGAGGGACGGACTGACTGACGAACTAAACGAAAACGAACGAACGAAACGAACGAACGAACGAAAGAACGAACGAAGAACGAACGAACGAACGAACGAACGAACGAACGAACGAACGAACGAACGAACGAACGAACGAACGAACGAACGAACGAACGAACGAACGAACGAACGAACGAACGAACGAACGAACGAACGAACGAACGAACGAACGAACGAACGAACGAACGAACGAACGAACGACGAACGAACGACGAACGAACGAACGAACGAACGAACGAACGAAACGAACGAACGAACGAACGAACGAACGAACGAACGAAAGAACGAACGAACGAACGAACGAACAAAAACGAACGAACGAACGAACGAACGAACGAAACGAACGAACGAACGAACGAACGAACGAACGAACAAACGAACGAACGAACGAAAGAACGAACGAACGAACGAAGAACGAACGAACGAACGAACGAAGAACGAACGAACGAACGAAACGAACGAACGAACGAACGAACGAACGAACGAACGAACGAACGAACGAACGAACGAACGAACGAACGAACGAACGAACGAACGAACGAACGAACGAACGAACGAACGAACGAACGAACGAAACGAACGAACGAACGAACGAACGAACGAAAACGAAAACGAAACGAACGAACGAACGAACGAACGAACGAACGAACGAACGAACGAACGAACGAACGAACGAACGAAACGAACGAAGAACGAACGAACGAACGAACGAACGAACGAACGAACGAACGAACGAACGAACGAACGAACGAACGAACGAACGAAACGAACGAACGAACGAACGAACGAACGAACGAACGAACGAACGAACGAACGAAAACGAACGAAACGAACGAACGAAACGAACGAACGAACGAACGAACGAACGAAACGAACGAACGAACGAACGAACGAACGAACGAAAGAACGAACGAACGAACGAACGAACGAACGAACGAACGAACGAACGAACGAACGAACGAACGAACGAACGAACGAACGAAAACGAAACGAACGAACGAACGAACGAACGAACAACGAAACGGACGAACAACGAAATACGAACGAGACGAACGAACGAACGAACGAAGAACGAACGAACGAACGAACAAACGAAACGCGAATCGAACGAACGAACGAAGAACGAACGAACGAACGAACGAACTAAACGAACGAAGAATAACGAACGAACGAACGAACGACGAACGACCGAACGAACGAACGAAGAAATAGAACGAACGACGAAAACGAACGAACGAGACGAACGAACGAACGTAACGAACGAAAGAACCGGACGAACGAACGAACGAACGAACGAACGAACGAACAACGAACGAACGAAAGAACGTAACGGAACGAACGAATAACGTAACGAACGAACGAACGAACGAACGAACTAACTAAACAACAACTTAACTAATAACTAACTAACTAACTAACTAACTAACTAACTAACTAACTAACTAACGATACTAACTAACTAACTACTAACTAACTAACTAAACGAACTAACTAACTAACTAACTAACTACTAACTAACTAACTAAACTAACTAACGAACTAACTAACTAACTACCTAACTAACTAACTAACTAACTAACTAACTAACTAACTACTAAGTAACTAACTAACTAACTAACTAACTAACTAACTAACTAACTAACTAAGTAACTAACTAAGTAACTAACTAAGAACTAACTAACTAACTACTACTACTACTAACTAACTGTGTTAGTTAACTAAAAAATTCCAATTCGAATACCTATATTGTATGCTTTAATTTTCTTTCCAATAATTTCTTTTCTTCCAATATATATCTTATTCGAATCAAATGTTTCATTTTGAATAATAGTAAGCCCAGTTGTTCTAAACCACTGTAAACCATTAGCAGTAAACAATTACAACAAGCATGCATACGTACAAAATAACAAAAACCAATTGTATAAACAACAACAATAAACACACAAGGCGAATTCAAATAGAGCTGAACAAAACAGAAAAAAAAGCACTACATAAACACACATTATTAATGGCTGTATTTGATGCTGCTAGTTAGAGCAGAGCTCTGCTAGCAGAAGAAAACATGTGCAGAGAGTGTTTGTGGGTTTTTTACACTCTCTAGCTTTGTGTTTGTGTGCGTTTTTTTTTGTGGGGTAATGTAATGTAGCGGTAATTGTTATTGCTGCTGCAGTAAACCGAGTAATTGCGTAGACCTAAAAGCAGAGGGGATTTGTGTTTTTTTATCGAGTATTTTTTTAAACATAATTTTCTCTTTTTTCTCATTAAACGTAGAGGAAATTTGTTCAGTACGTATTGTACTTTGAAGCGCAACGGAGGTATTTAAACGGATCTTATAGTTAACAGTGTTGTAAGAAAATATATAAAAAAAGATACAAGTTAAATAGAAAACAACAACAGAAAAGTGTTTTAAGGCAGAAACATATGAATGTGAAAACCTATAAGAAAATAAAGAATTGAATTAATTGGCGAAAAGTAGAGAGAAAATAAAAACAGTGAAAAACCAATTAGAAAAATTATTAACAAAAAAAGGAATTTTAATTTAACAAAAAAAGAATTTCCATTTTTAAGGGAAATAACCAACTAACGGTTAAAACTAAAGCAAAAGATAAAGTAAAAGAAACAAAACAGCTAAATAAGCAAAAACATAACGAAGAAAAAGAAACCTAAAGAAAAATTGCAAACATTTTTTTGAAAGTTGTAAAGTTTTTAAACATAATATAGTGTGTGTGTGTGTTTTTAACAATAAATTGCAGTTTTTTTAATGAATTTTTTTCTCTTTATTACAACAATAACAGCAAACAAAAAAGTTTATTATAACAACAAAGTGAAAGTGTGAAAATTAAAAAAAAAACCTAAAGCTGAAGAAATCTTTACAAAAAGGAAAAGCCAAAAACAAATATTGCAATCAACAGAAAAAAAGGAAAATTTGTTAAAATCTAGACACATTTTTAACAAAACTTGTTCGGTAAATGTTAATTTATAAAAATATTTTTACAAAATCTATAGTTTTAAAGAAATTTTTAAAAAAAATTTCCAATATATTTTCCTACACATTTTGCATTCGGGAAAACTTGTTTGCATATTGTTGTTGCTGTTGTTCTTGTTTGTCTCTTGTCTACTATCTTTCTTCTTCTTGTTGTTGTTTAGGCTAGTATATGCAAGTGTTCGTGTGTCAGTTGTTGTTGCTTTTTCTCTACTTATATTTTCTAGTTAAAAAAAAGCAAAGGTTGCCAGATTAGTATTTTTAAACAAATCTTGTTTTTTAGCCAGGGAATGCGATTTTTAAAGTTTTGCTTGAACATTTTTGGAATTTTTTAATAAAATAAATAGAAAAATCTTCATCTTAAATGTGTTTCATGAAAAAAAACATATTTTTAACCCTAAAAAGGGCATTTTAAAGTTTTAGTTTATAATTTAACAAATTTTTATAAAATTTATAAAAAATCTTTAAAAAGCATTACACATTTTTCTATAGAAAAATCTAGTTTTTGAAAAAATAAATTTATTTTTAAGATCGGAAAAAGTTTAGTTAAAAAAAAATGGAATTTTGAAGAATTCTTTGAATAAAATTAATAAAAATCTTTGTTTTTCATGAAAAATCTTGTTTTTGAACTCTAGAAAGGGAATTATAAAGTTTTTGTTTAAAATTTAACAATTTAAATAAAATTTTTAATAAAATTTATGAAAAATCTTAAAAATCTTCATTTAGAGTCTATTTTTATAAAAAAAAATTAGTTTTTTTTTTTTTAAATACTTATGTTCAAGTTCGGGAAAGTATTTTTAAAGTTTTTCTTGAACATTTTTGGAATTTTTAAAAAATTTTAATAAAATTAATAGAAAATCTTTGTCCTAAATGTTTTATAAAAGGAATTACAAAAATATTCGTTAAAATTTTACAAGTTTAAATAAAAAAATTTTATAAAATTTATACAAAATCTTAAAAAATCTTTATTTTGAGTTTTTTTCTGTTGAAATATCCAGTTTTTTAAAATGGAATCTTGTTTTCAAGATCGGAAAAGTATTTTTTAAAGTTTAGTATGAAAATATTTTAAATTTTGTTTTATTTTTTTAATGAAATTCTTAAAAAATCTTTTTCTTAAATGTTTTTTATAAAAAAAGTCTTTTTTTAAAACCTAGAAAGGGAATTATAAAGTTTTAGTTTAAAATTTATATAAAAATTTTAATAAAATTTATAAAAAAAAATTTTTATTTTTAAACTTTTTCTAAAGAAAAACCTATGTTTTTTGTTTCTAAGAGCGGGAATGATCTGTTTAAGGTCATGCTTTAAAATTAAAGAAAATTTTGCTCTATTTTTTTTCTAAAATTGAAAAAATCTTTATCGAAAAGATCTTTAATAAAATTATACCAATTCTTTATCTTAAATCTTTTTCTATAGATTTTTTTAAAATAAAATTAATCAAAATCTTAATCATTGAAAATATTTTCATTTTAAATCTTTTTCTATAGATTATAAGATCGGGAAGAAATTTAATTAAAATTGTAAAAAACCTTTATCATAAACCATATTCGATAGATTTTTAAAAAAAATTGAACTTTATTTCTTTGAACATTTTATTTTTTAAATCTTTTTCTATAGATTTTTTAATAAAATTTATAAACAATTGTTGTTGCAAATGTTTTCTTATGAAAAACTTTGTTTTTATCTAAAGTAGAAGAAAGTATTATTTAAAACAAGTTTTGAAAGTAATTTTGAATAAAATTTATAAAAAAATCTATATTTTGAAATTTTTTTGGTAGAAAAATTTTGTTTTTAAAAAAGTTTTTTATATCTAAAACCGGGATAAAATACCCTTTAACATTCTCTATAGAAAAATCTAATATTCTTAACAGTTTTTCTTTAAATTTAAACAACTTTGTAGGAATTTTTAATAAAAACCTGCTTCCGGGAAGTTTTTTCTATAAATGCCTTTAGTATTCTTAAAAGTTGTAAAATTTAACAAATTTTTAGAGATTTTGATAAAAAAATATATATTTGAAACGCTTTTCTATAAAAAATCAAAATTCTTAAAATAAAATCATGTTTTATAGATTTCCTTTAAAATTTTATAAAAAAATTTATTAAAATTAATAAAATAATTTTTTTTCTATAGAAAGATTTAGTATTCTTACAAAAGTCTTGATTTTGGTTTCAAAGAAAGGAAATTTTGCGGCAATTTTTTGGAAAATCTTTATGAAAAATAATCTTTTATCGAAAAATTAAAAAATCTACTTTTTATTAAAGTTTCTATAGAAAAATTTTTATGTAAAGGTTCTTCTATAAGTAAACCTATTTAAACAAACAATTTTAATTTTTTTTTTAAATAATTGTGAATGATTTTTAAAAAAATAGTCTGGCAATATAATGGAATAATTTCCAATAATTTTTTTTTAAACAATTTTTAAAAATCTCAGCAGGCCTGGCTTTTTGTGTGACAATTGAATTAGTTTTTTTCGGAGTGAAAATAGAAATTAAAAAAAATATTAAAAAAAAATCATAAAATTTGTGTTTTTTCTTAAAAATATTCGAGAAACTTATGAATTGTTATTTTTATAAAAAAAATTGTTTAAATAATATTAAAATTATAAATTTTTATAAGAAAAGCTTAAAATACTAACAATTATTACTGAAGAAAACTAAATATTTCAAGAAAATTATTGTAAGTTTAGCCCATACTATATTATATCTATATTATAGTCCAGACTGTAGTCTAATCTATAGTCCATTCTATTCTATATTCAAACTATAGTCTATTATTTAGTCTAGATTATTGTCTGTCTTATAGCCCGAACTATCGTCTATTCTCTAGACTATCCTATAGTCCAGACTATAGCCTATTTTATAGTCGAGACTTTAGTCTATTCTATAGTTCATTCTGTAGTCTATTCTATAGTCCAGACTATAGTTTATTCTATGGTCCAGACAATAGTATATTCTATAGTCCAGACTATAGTCTATTTTATAGTCCAGGCTATAGTCTATTTTATATTCCAGACTATAGTCTGGACTATTCTATAGTCTAGACTATATTCTATTATATAGTATTCTATTCTATAGTCCATTCTATAGTCTGGACGACTATAGTCTATTCTACAGTCCAAACTCTAGTCGTGATTATTTTTATTACTCTAGTTGTCTTCTAATCCTCCCCAAAACATCTGGCATCCTTAACAAAACAACATTCGTAAAGTTTTTGTTGTTGCTACTATTATTGTTGTTTCATTTTTCTAACTAGAAAATGGCAACAAATTGATTGTTGCCTAACAGGTCTTGTATTTCTAAGTTCCCCTGGAAAAGAAAAAACCAAAGAAGTAACACAACAAATTATAAAACGTAAATGGCGTTGTAAAAAAAAATAGAAAAACTTCATTTAAACATTAATTTTAATAATTTCTTATCTTTTAAAATTCACAAGTCATTTTAATTAATTGTATAATTAACATTACAAATCCTTGATTTTTTCATTTTCTTTCATAATTTTTCTAATAAGAATCTAATGGATTACTGCCTACAATAAAACGTATGAAAGAAAGTAAGAAAGAATTTCACAAAAAAGGTAGCAACAATAGTTAGGAAAACGTTTGAATGTAAGTAATTAGGGTTAGAAAAAGAGTGGCGTTACATTTGTAAAAGAGAACAGTTATTTTGTTCAAACTCTTACTTTAAGGATGAGGTAAAAGAGTAAATAAAAATAAAAGTGGTGGGTTGTTAAATATAAAAATCAGGAAAAGCTTTGCTTTGTTGTTATTAATTTACAAAATAAAGTTTTGTTGTTGTTAGTGTAAAGTGTGAGTTTTCTCACAGGGAAGGAAATTTGTTAAATTTGGAAAGGTAAGGGAAGGAAATTTTGAGGGTAAGTTTAGGCTAGACAATAGATTAGACTAATAATTAGACTATAGATTAGACTAAGGACTACGCTGTAGACTAGACTAAAGAGTATGGGCTCGACAATGGGATTGACTATAGACTAGACTATACCCAGACTATAGACTAGACTATAGGTATATATGCTAGACTAGACTATAGATATGACTATAGACTAGACTATAGGCTAGCCTTTAGATAACACTATAGACTAGACTAGACTTTAGATAAGACTATAGACTAGACTATAGACTAGACTATAGACTAGACTATAGACTAGACTATAGACTAGACTATAGACTAGACTATAGACTAGACTATAGACTAGACTATAGACTAGACTATAGACTAGACTATAGACTAGACTATAGACTAGACTATAGACTAGACTATAGACTAGACTATAGACTAGACTATAGACTAGACTATAGACTAGACTATAGACTAGACTATAGACTAGACTATAGACTAGACTATAGACTAGACTATAGACTAGACTATAGACTAGACTATAGACTAGACTATAGACTAGACTATAGACTAGACTATAGACTAGACTATAGACTAGACTATAGACCAGACTATAGACTAGACTATAGACTAGACTATAGACTAGACTATAGACTAGACTATAGACTAACTATAGACTAGACTATAGACTAGACTATAGACTAGACTATAGACTATAGACTAGACTATAGACCTAGACTATAGACTAGAACTAAGACTAGACTTAACGAACTATAGACTAGACTATAGACGAGATTAACTTAGACCTAGACACTATACTAGACTAGAAACTATAGACTAGACTATAGACTAGACTATAGACTAGACTATAGACTAGACATAGACTGAAACTATAGACTAGGACGTAGGAAAGCTAGACTATAGACTAGACTATAATACTAGACTATAGACTAGACTATAGACTAGACCTATAGACTATAGACTATAGAACTAGACTATAGACTAGACTTATGAACTAGACTATAGACTAGACTATAGACCTAGACTAGACTAGACTATAACTAGAACTAGAACTAGACTAGAGACTAGACTATAGACTAGACTTATAGACGAGACTATAGACTAGACGATAGACTAGACTATAGACTAGACTATAGACTAGACTAGACTAGACTATAGACTAGACTATGACTAGACTATAGACTAGACTATAGACTAGACTATAGACTAGACTATAGACTAGACTATAGACTAGACTATAGACTAGACTAGAGACTAGACTATAGACTAGACTAGACTATAGACTAGACTATAGACTAGACTATAGACTAGACTATAGACTAGACTATAGACTAGACTATAGACTAGACTATAGACTAGACTATAGACTAGACTATAGACTAACTATAGACTAGACTATAGACTAGACTATAGACTAGACTATAGACTAGACTATAGACTAGACTATAGACTAGACTATAGACTAGACTATAGACTAGACTAGACTCTATAGACTAGACTATAGACTAGACTATAGACTAGACTATAGACTAGACTATAGACTACTATAGACTAGACTATAGACTAGACTATAGACTAGACTATAGACTAGACTAGACTAGACTATAGACTATTAGACTAGACTATAGACTAGACTGACTAGACTATAGACTAGACTATAGACTAGACTAGACTAGACTATAGACTAGACTATAGACTAGACTATAGACTAGACTATAGACTAGACTATAGACTACTATAGACTAGACTATAGACTAGACTATAGACTAGACTATAGACTAGACTATAGACTAGACTATAGACTAGACTATAGACTAGACTATAGACTAGACTATAGACTAGACTATAGACTAGACTATAGACTAGACTATAGACTAGACTATAGACTAGACTATAGACTATAGATAGACTAGACTACTAGACTATAGACTAGACTATAGACTAGACTATAGACTAGACTATAGACTAGACTATAGACTAGACTATAGACTAGACTATAGACTATACTAGAGACTAGACTATAGACTAGACTATAGACTAGACTATAGACTAGACTATAGACTAGACTATAGACTAGACTATAGACTAGACTATAGACTAGACTATAGACTAGACTATAGACTAGACTATAGACTAGACTATAGACTAGACTATAGACTAGACTATAGACTAGACTATAGACTAGACTATAGACTAGACTATAGACTAGACTATAGACTAGACTATAGACTAGACTATAGACTATATACTAGACTATATCCTAGACTATATCCTAGACTATATACTAGACTATATACTAGACTATATACTAGACTATATCCTAGACTATATACTAGACTATATATTAGACTAATCTATAGTCCAGGCTATAGTCTATATTATAGTTCAGACTTTAGTCTATTCTATAGTCCAGACTATAGTCTATTCTATAGTCCAGACTATAGTTTATTCTATAGTCCAGACTATAGTCTATTCTATAGTCTAGACTATAATCTATTCTATAGTCCAGACTATGGCCTATTCTAAAGTCCAGACTATAGTCTATTCTATAGTACAGACTATAGTATATTCTATATTCCAGACTATAGTCTATTCCATAGTCCAGACTATTGTTTATTCTATAGTCTAGACTATAGTCTATTCTATAGTCCAGACTATAGTCTATTCTATAGTCCAGACTATAGTCTATTCTATAGTCCAGACTATAGTCTATGCTAAAGTCCAGACTATAGTCTATTCTATAGTCCATACTGTAGCCTATTCTGTAGTCCAGGCTATAGTCTATTCTATAGTCTAGGCTATAGTTTGTTCTATAGTCCAGATTGTAGTCTTCTATAGTCCAGACTATTGTCTTTTCTATAGTCTATACTGTAGCCTATTCTATAGTCCAGTTTATAGTCTATACTATAGTCCAGACTATAGTCTATTCTATAGTCCAAACTATAGTCTATTCTATAATCAAGATTTGCTTTAGTAGGAAAGCTTGCTCTATTCCTTTATAACTTTCGCATCTTTCGACAAGATACTACCAAAATTTTCATCCCTGATTTTTAACATTTACTTAAAGAGTATGAGAGATATTCTCTCTAAGGGTTTGTTTGGAAAATAATCTAAAGAGAACTGCCTGCTGTACTAGCTTTATTATGAAGTTGCATTGCTCTCACCCCATCCCTTTTCATTTAACAGTTCTTTGTTACGTGAAAAAGCACCCACTCTAAATTTCTCCCGACATATTCACCACTCAATGACTGACTGAAAGTTAAAGTTGCCGAGACAACAATACGGTAGACAGTGACGCTTTTTTTCCAAAGGTTTGTACTCAAAATGCTGTCTGTATTTGACATTTGATTAAGTGACGTTAAACGTAACTTACGCACTTTTTGATTCTACACTTTACACAACGCGTTGTAAGTTTACACACATTCACTATTAAACACTCCAACACCAACGGTCGAACAACAACACAACAACGGTAAATTTAATATAATAATTATAGAAGTGAAAAAACAAAAAGAAACGTAGAAAGAAAATTATACAAAAAATTTTAAGAAATAACAAAACTTGTGTTTAGAATTTTTAATTAAAATAATTTAAATAATAAACTAATAAACACTTGTTTGAAAAAAATACCCCCCAAAAAAAGTTAAAGAAATTTTGTGTAAAAGAAACGCAAAAGAAGAAAAATTATTATAAATTTTTTGTCAAAAAATATACAACAATTACTCAACATTGAAAAATTTATCATTTCTTTTTCATTTTTTGTCATATTTGTGTGTGTATATGAGTGTTTATGTGTAAAAAGACAAAATAACAAAAATACCAGAAAAAAACATAGAAAATTAGAAATTTTCTTTTAACAATTCTTGTCATTAAAAGTGTGTGATTTTTTTGGTGAAAAAAAAACTACAAAAAAATTAATAAATTTATTTATAAATTAAACATAAAGAAAAGCGTCGGCAAGTGAAAAATTATTCACCATTTTGTATTAAAATTTTCCAAAAAAAACCAACAACAACAAACTAGCGTTCTTTTCTTATAAGTTCTTGAAATTTGTTTTATTTCCCTTCGTATGAAAAAAAAAAACCAACAAAACTTTTACCGTGTTCATGTGTATCTGTTTAACCATCCTGTCCTGTGGAAATTTTCATCCCTGATTTACATCTTCTTTTCCTTTTCAATTTTCTTGTTTTTATTACAAATTCGTAGTTTACTCTCTTTTTTTGCTCTCATTAGAGAGGCAAGTGCTAGAGTATGCCTGTGTATGTGTGTGTTGTGGAAATTTAAGGGATGTCATGTTGACAGTAAATCAAACTTTATTTTCATCCTTTTTTCAGCTTCTCTTATCTTCAAATAACACGCAAAAATTTCGTTAATGACAACGAAAATTAATTTTCCATAAAGGCTAAAGGATATTGTTTTTTTGGACGAAACTACTTTTAGGGCAAAAGGGAAGATGGAAATCTAAAATTCAATTTATAATTTTACATTTTGACATTTGCTGTTTGTCCTTTTATTGTTTACTAGCTTCAGCAGGGATGCCATATATGTACAAATGTCCAAAAAGGAAATCAAACTATAGACCAGACTATATCATAGACAAAAGACCTTAGTATAGACCAGACTATTCTATTCTATAGACTATTCTATAGTCCAGACTATAGACTATTCTATAGTCCAGACTATAGTCTATTCTATAGTCCAGACTATAGACTATTCTATAGTCCAGACTATAGACTATTCCATAGTCCAGACTATAGACTATTCTATAGTCCAGACTATAGACTATTCTATAGTCTAGACTATAGACTATTCTATAGTCCAGACTATTCTATAGTCCAGACTATTCTATAGTCCAGACTATTCTATAGTCCAGACTATTCTATAGTCCAGACTATTCTATAGTCCAGACTATAGACTATTCTATAGTCCAGACTATAGACTATTCTATAGTTCAGACTATAGACTATTCTATAGTCCAGACTATAGTCTATTCTATAGTCCAGACTATAGACTATTCTATAGTCCAGACTATAGACTATTCCATAGTCCAGACTATAGACTATTCTATAGTCCAGACTATAGACTATTCTATAGTCTAGACTATAGACTATTCTATAGTCCAGACTATTCTATAGTCCAGACTATAGACTATTCTATAGTCCAGACTATAGACTATTCTATAGTCCAGACTACAGACTATTCTATAGTCCAGACTATAGACTATTCTATTGTCCAGACTATAGACTATTCTATAGTCCAGACTATAGACTATTCTATAGTCCAGACTATAGACTATTCTATAGTCCAGACTATAGACTATTTTATAGTCCAGACTATAGACTATTCTATAGTCCAGACTATTCTATAGTCCAGACTATTCTATAGTCCAGACTATAGACTATTCTATAGTCCAGACTATAGACTATTCTATAGTCCAGACTATAGACTATTCTATAGTCCAGACTATAGACTATTCTATAGTCCAGACTATAGACTATTCTATAGTCCAGACTATAGACTATTCTATAGTCCAGACTATAGACTATTCTATAGTCCAGACTATAGACTATTCTATAGTCCAGACTATAGACTATTCTATAGTCCAGACTATAGACTATTCTATAGTCCAGACTATAGACTATTCTATAGTCCAGACTTTATACTATTTTATCGTCCAAACTATAGACTATCTATATATTGCAGACTTTAGACTATTCTATAGTTCAGATTTTAGACTACTCTATAGTCCAGATTATAGACTGTTCTATACTACAGACTAGACTATAGTCCAGACTATAGACTATTCAATAGTCCATACTATAGACTATTATATAGTCCGAAATGTAGACTATTCTAAGACCAGACTATAGACCAGTCTATGGACCATGCTATAGACTATTCTATAGACCAGACTATAGACTATTCTATAGGCCAGACTATAGACTATTCTATAGTCCAGACTATAGACTATTCTATAGTCCAGACTATAGACTATTCTATAGTCCAGACTATAGACTATTCTATAGTCCAGACTATAGACTATTCTATAGTCCAGACTATAGACTATTCTATAGTCCAGTCTATAGACTATTCTATAGTCCAGACTATAGACTATTCTATAGTCCAGATTATAGACTATTCTATAGTCCAGACTATAGGCTATTCTATAGTCCAGACTAGAGACTATTCTATAGTCCAGACTATAGACTATTCTATAGTCCAGACAATAGACTATCTATAGTCCAGACTTTAGACTATTCTATAGTTCAGATTTTAGACTATTCTATAGTCCATATACTATTCTATACTATAGACTCTGCTGTAGTCCAGACTATAGTCTATTTAATAGTCCAGACTATAAACTATTCTATAGTCCGGAATATAGACTATTCTATAGACCAGACTATAGACTGTTCTATAGACCAGACTATAGACTATTCTATAGACCAGACTAGAGACTATTCTGTAGACCAGACTATATAGTCCAGACTATAAACTATTCTATAGTCCGGAATATAGACTATTCTATAGACCAGACTATAGACTATTCTATAGACCAGACTATAGACTGTTCTATAGACCAGACTATAGACTATTCTATAGACCAGACTAGAGACTATTCTGTAGACCAGACTAGAGACTATTCTATAGACCAGACTAGAGACTATTCTATAGTCCAGACTATAGACTATTCTATAGTCCAGACTATAGACTATTCTATAGTCCAGACTATAGACTATTCTATAGTCCAGACTATAGACTATTCTATAGTCCAGACTATAGACTATTCTATAGTCCAGACTATAGACTATTCTATAGTCCAGACTATAGACTATTCTATAGTCCAGACTATAGACTATTCTATAGTCCAGACTATAGACTATTCTATAGTTCAGACTATTGACTATTCTATAGTCCAGACTATAGGCTATTCTATAGTCCAGACTATAGACTATTCTATAGTCCAGACTAGACTATTCTATAGTCCAGACTATAGACTATTCTAAAGTTCAGACTATAGCATCTACTATAGTCCAGACTATAGACTATTCTATAGTCCAGACTATTGACTATTCTATAGTCCAGACTATAGACTATTCTATAGTCCAGACTATAGACTATTCTATAGTCCAGACTATAGACTATTCTAAAGTTCAGACTATAGCATCTACTATAGTCCAGACTAAAGACTATTCTATAGTCCAGACTATAGATTTTACTATATATAGCCTGCCTGGTAACTCTATAAACCGTTTTGTTGTTAATCCAACTTCCACAACCCTCTACACGCTCACACACACACACACACTCAGTATTACAAAATACACCGTTAAACTAATGAAAGAAGAAGCAAAAATCAAAACAAAAAATCATGAAACACTCGTCGCGTGATAATGCTTTTTATTTCTAATAGTTCTTCTACCACCAAGAACCACAAAAAATACCTGCTGGATAATTTTTTTCCGATTTGCACAGTATGTGTCTAAAGAAAAAAAAATAAAACTGTTTCAAATCATGTTTGAATAGTTTTTCAATATTTTATTGTTTGGTTTAAAATAAGTGTACGCGCAACCCTAAATAATAGTATTTTTCCAATATGAATTATTTTGTTTATACAATTCCAATTTAAATACATAATAATTCTAATAAGTGTGTAATTAAAAAAAAAGAAAGAAATTGGGTGGTTTTTTGTTATTGTTTACTTTAACCTAAAAATAAAAAAGAGGTGAAAGAAAAATTATTTTCAACACACACACAAACATTCAAATTTTGAGTACGTGAAGAGTGAAAATTTGGAGAATGTAGAAGAAATGAAAAAAAAAAAATGTAGAAACAGTTTAAATTAAACAAAAATAATTATTTAAGTTGTTTGTATAAACAAATAAAATAGGGAAGAAATAATAAATATTAATTTTGAGAAAAAGTGCCCAAAAACTTTAAATTATGTTAAAATTTGAATTTTCTTCAAAAAAGTTCAGTTCTAGTTCAGTTCTAGTTCAGTTCTAGTTCAGTTCTAGTTCAGTTCTAGTTCAGTTCTAGTTCAGTTCTAGTTCAGTTCTAGTTCTGTTCTAGTTCTGTTCTAGTTCTGTTCTAGTTCTGTTCTAGTTCTGTTCTAGTTCTGTTCTAGTTCTGTTCTAATTCAGTTCTAGTTCACTTCTAGTTCAGTTCAAGTTCTGTTCTAGTTTAGTTTTAGTTCAGTTCTAGTTTAGTTCAAGTTCTGTTCTAGTTTAGTTCTAGTTCAGTTCTAGTTTAGTTTTAGTTCAGTTCTAGTTCAAGTTCAGTTCTAGTTCAGTTCTAGTTCAGTTCTAGTTCAGTTCTAGTTCAGTTCTAGTTCAGTTCTAGTTCAGTTCTAGTTCAGTTCTAGTTCAGTTCTAGTTCAGTTCTAGTTCAGTTCTAGTTCAGTTCTAGTTCAGTTCTAGTTCAGTTCTAGTTCAGTTCTAGTTCAGTTCTAGTTCAGTTCTAGTTCAGTTCTAGTTCAGTTCTAGTTCAGTTCTAGTTCAGTTCTAGTTCAGTTCTAGTTCAGTTCTAGTTCAGTTCTAGTTCAGTTCTAGTTCAGTTCTAGTTCAGTTCTAGTTCAGTTCTAGTTCAGTTCTAGTTCAGTTCTAGTTCAGTTCTAGTTCAGTTCTAGTTCAGTTCTAGTTCAGTTCTAGTTCAGTTCTAGTTCAGTTCTAGTTCAGTTCTAGTTCAGTTCTAGTTCAGTTCTAGTTCAGTTCTAGTTCAGTTCTAGTTCAGTTCTAGTTCAGTTCTAGTTCAGTTCTAGTTCAGTTCTAGTTCAGTAGTTCAGTTCTAGTTCAGTACTAGTTCAGTTCTAGTTCAGTTCTAGTTTAGTTCTAGTTCAGTTCTAGTTCAGTTCTAGTTCAGTTCTAGTTCAGTTCTAGTCCAGTTCTAGTTCAGTTCTAGTTCAGTTCTAGTTCAGTTCTAGTTCAGTTCTAGTTCAGTTCTAGTTCAGTTCTAGTTCAGTTCTAGTTCAGTTCTAGTTCAGTTCTAGTTCAGTTCTAGTTCAGTTCTAGTTCAGTTCTAGTTCAGTTCTAGTTCAGTTCTAGTTCAGTTCTAGTTCAGTTCTATTTCAGTTCTAGTTCAGTTCTAGTTCAGTTCTAGTTCAGTTCTAGTTCAGTTCTAGTTCAGTTCTAGTTCAGTTCTAGTTCTAGTTCAGTTATAGTTCAGTTCTAGTTCAGTTCTAGTTCAGTTCTAGTTCAGTTCTAGTTCAGTTCTAGTTCAGTTCTAGTTCAGTTCTAGTTTAGTTCTAGTTCAGTTCTAGTTCAGTTCTAGTTCAGTTCAGTTCTAGTTCAGTTCAGTTCTAGTTCTGTTCTTGTTCTGTTCTTGTTCTGTTCTAGTTCTGTTCTAGTTCTGTTCTAGTTCTGTTCTAGTTCTGTTCTAGTTCTGTTCTAGTTCTGTTCTAGTTCTGTTCTAGTTCTGTTCTAGTTCTGTTCGAGTTCTGTTCTAGTTCAGTTCTAGTTCTGTTCTAGTTCAGTTCTAGTTCAGTTCTAGTTCAGTTCTAGTTCAGTTATAGTTCTAGTTCAGTTATAGTTCAGTTCTAGTTCAGTTCTAGTTCAGTTCTAGTTCAGTTCTAGTTCAGTTCTAGTTTAGTTCTAGTTCAGTTCTAGTTCAGTTCTAGTTCAGTTCTAGTTCAGTTCAGTTCAGTTCAGTTCTAGTTCTGTTCTAGTTCTGTTCTTGTTCTGTTCTAGTTCTGTTCTAGTTCTGTTCTAGTTCTGTTCTAGTTCTGTTCTAGTTCTGTTCTAGTTCTGTTCTAGTTCTGTTCTAGTTCTGTTCTAGTTCTGTTCTAGTTCTGTTCTAGTTCTGTTCTAGTTCTGTTCTAGTTCTGTTCTAGTTCTGTTCTAGTTCTGTTCTAGTTCAGTTCTAGTTCTGTTCTAGTTCTGTTCTAGTTCTGTTCTAGTTCTGTTCTAGTTCTGTTCTAGTTCTGTTCTAGTTCAGATTTAAGATATGATTATAGACTAGACTACAAACTAGACTATATACTAGATTTAAGTATAGACTAGACTATAGACTGAACCATAGATTAACCTATAATATAGGCTATAGGCTATACTTTTGTCCAAGCTGTGTTCATAAATGAAAATTGAGAAAATTTATCTTTTTATCCAAAAACATTTTTTAACAAAATTTTCTTTTTTTTCTTTTCTTCCTTAACAGCTAAAACGGTTTATAATAATCTCTTTAAAACCTTAAACACAAAGCGGCATTTGAACAAAAAACAAACGATTAAACAACAATTTAAAAATATCATAAAAACAAAAACAACTTTAAAACGGAAGTGTTTAAAAAAATACATAAAAACTCTTCAAAAAATCTAACAAAAATAGAAAAAAAAACCGAAATAAATTTTAACAAAATTCAACAGAATTAATATAAAAAAACACACAAACAACAATAATAAATAAAAAATTTCTTGCTACAACAAATAAGAAAAAAAATTACTAAAGAAAATTCAAAAAAACCAACGGAAATTGAATCTTAATTAGACAAAATAAAATATTTTAAACAACTTTAAGCTTAACGTTTTAACACTTACCCCCCCACAAAAAAGTGTTTAAACGTTTAAAACTCTAATAAAACCAAAAAAAAAAACTAATAACTCTAACGCCTAACGCGCTTATTATTTCGATTTTTAAATCGAAATAAACGTAAATTTTCGTTCGTACGCGTTTTAACGTAAACCGCCAAAATAATTCACCAACAAACTCTCGCCGAAATTAATTTCGCAACGGCGACCACAATGCCATACAACGGGGCAACTAATGGTAGTAGCGGTGGTGGTGGCGGCGGCTTAATAGTCAGTGATGGGCCGCAGAATAAAAAGATACGCACCGGGGTGCAGCAGTCGGGCGAAGGAGATGCTCATATGCATGCTAGGGTAAGTACAAATGGCCGAAGTCGTTAAGTAGTAAATCAAATTTAAGCGCTTTTTTTATTTGTTGGTATATTTCTCTCTAATGACAGTTTGATTTTATTTACTTCTCTTGACATTCGCTTTTTGAGGGCAAACACACATACACACACGTACTGAATGAGTATTTATGTGAGTGTGTTTGAAAATATATTTTTGTTGTCTGTCTATCTGTTGTATGTTCTCTGGTTTTTCCTTTTTTTTTTTGTTAAGCACAGGGTTGTTGGGAAAAATCGATTTTCTTCAAAAAACAAAATAAAAAAATAATGCTCTCTATCATTTCGAAAATTGAGCATAAAGTAAATGTCTTAATGAGCAAACAATAACAAAGTTTACAAATCCATTAACTCGGCATATTTCCAAAGGAGGAAGAGTAATTAAATCAAGGGCTTTAATATAAAAGACAAAAAGTACTACAGACCAAATTATTCTATAAACTGTTCTATAGTCCAGACTATATTCTATAAACTGTTCTATAGTCCAGACTATAGACTGTTCTATAGTCCAGACTATAGACTGTTCTATAGTCCAGACTATAGACTGTTCTATAGTCCAGACTATAGACTGTTCTATAGTCCAGACTATAGACTGTTCTATAGTCCAGACTATAGACTGTTCTATAGTCCAGACTATAGACTGTTCTATAGTCCAGACTATATACTGTTCTATAGTCCAGACTGTAGACTGTTCTATAGTCTAGACTATAGACTGTTTTATATTCCAGACTTTAGACTGTTCTATAGTCCAGACTGTTCTATTTAGTCCAGAGTATAGACTGTTCTATAGTCCAGACTATAGACTGTTCTATAGTCCAGACTATAGACTGTTCTATAGTCCAGACTATAGACTGTTCTATAGTCCAGACTATAGACTATTCTATAGTCCAGACTATAGACTATTCTATAGTCCAGACTATAGACTATTCTATAGTCCAGACTATAGACTATGCTATAGTCCAGACTATAGACTATGCTATAGTCCAGACTATAGACTATTCTATAGTCCAGACTATAGACTATGCTATAGTCCAGACTATAGACTATTCTATAGTCCAGACTATAGACTATTTTATAGTCCAGACTATAGACTATTTTATAGTCCACACTATAGACTGTTGTATAGTCCACACTATAGACTGTTGTATAGTCCAGACTATAGACTGTTCTATAGTCCAGACTATAGACTGTTCTATAGTCCAGACTATAGACTGTTGTATAGTCCAGATTATAGACTGTTCTATAGTCCAGACTATAGACTGTTCTATAGTCCAGACTATAGACTGTTCTATAGTCCAGACTATAGACTGTTCTATAGTCCAGACTATAGACTGTTGTATAGTCCAGATTATAGACTGTTCTATAGTCCAGACTATAGACTGTTCTATAGTCCAGACTATAGACTGTTCTATAGTCCAGACTATAGAATGTTCTATAGTCCAGACTATAGACTGTTCTATAGTCCAGACTATAGACTGTTCTATAGTCCAGACTATAGACTGTTGTATAGTCCAGACTATAGACTGTTGTATAGTCCAGACTATAGACTGTTCTATAGTCCAGACTATAGACTGTTCTATAGTCCAGACTATAGACTGTTCTATAGTCCAGACTATAGACTGTTTTATAGTCCAGACTATAGACTGTTCTATAGTCCAGACTATAGACTGTTCTATAGTCCAGACTATAGACTGTTCTATAGTCCAGACTATAGACTGTTCTATAGTCCAGACTAAAGACTGTTCTATAGTCCAGACTATAGACTGTTCTATAGTCCAGACTATAGACTGTTCTATAGTCCAGACTATAGACTGTTCTATAGTCCAGACTATAGACTGTTCTATAGTCCAGACTAAAGACTGTTCTATAGTCCAGACTATAGACTGTTCTATAGTCCAGACTATAGACTGTTCTATAGTCCAGACTATAGACTGTTCTATAGTCCAGACTATAGACTGTTCTATAGTCCAGACTATAGACTGTTCTATAGTCCAGACTGTAGACTGTTCTATAGTCCAGACTATAGACTGTTCTATAGTCCAGACTATAGACTGTTCTATAGTCCAGACTATAGACTGTTCTATAGTCCAGACTATAGACTGTTCTATAGTCCAGACTATAGACTGTTCTATAGTCCAGACTATAGACTGTTCTATAGTCCAGACTATAGACTGTTCTATAGTCCAGACTATAGACTGTTCTATAGTCCAGACTATAGACTGTTCTATAGTCCAGACTATAGACTGTTCTATAGTCCAGACTATAGACTGTTCTATAGTCCAGACTATAGACTGTTCTATAGTCCAGACTATAGACTGTTCTATAGTCCAGACTATAGACTGTTCTATAGTCCAGACTATAGACTGTTCTATAGTCCAGACTATAGACTGTTCTATAGTCCAGACTATAGACTGTTCTATAGTCCAGACTATAGACTGTTCTATAGTCCAGACTATAGACTGTTCTATAGTCCAGACTATAGACTGTTCTATAGTCCAGACTATAGACTGTTCTATAGTCCAGACTATAGACTGTTCTATAGTCCAGACTATAGACTGTTCTATAGTCCAGACTATAGACTGTTCTATAGTCCAGACTATAGACTGTTCTATAGTCCAGACTATAGACTGTTCTATAGTCCAGACTATAGACTGTTCTATAGTCCAGACTATAGACTGTTCTATAGTCCAGACTATAGACTGTTCTATAGTCCAGACTATAGACTGTTCTATGGTGCAGACTATAGACTGTTCTATAGTGCAGACTATAGACTATTCTATAGTCCAGACTATAGACTGTTCTATAGTCCAGACTATAGACTGTTCTATGGTGCGAACTATAGACTGTTCTATAGTCCAAACTATAGACTGTTCTATAGTCTATACTATAGACTCTTCCACAGACCATACTATGGAATCTGCTATGGCTTTTCTATAGTCCGGACAATAGTATAGACTATTATTAGTCGGTTTTCGGCGATGTTTCATAGCATTTTCCATAATTTTTAAGAACAGTTCCCACTTTTTCGTAAACTCTTCCCACCCCCAATATGGGTAGCAAATGAAAGGTTTTTTGATTATATATACCAAACAAACATTCTTCTTTAGTTTTGCAATAATTTGTTTAACAAAAATTCTACTTTTCAATTTAGAAATTAAAATTTTATTGAAAAACTTGTATTTGCTTTTGAAAACTGTTACCGCTAACCAAACAAGCAAATACCTTTTATATCTTTAGCTAATCTGTAGTTGGTATAACATTTTAACAACTATTTTTATATGTTTGTTTTGTATGCTTTATATTTTTCCTGTAGCACAAAAATTAGCTCGTTAAATACTGCTTTAATGACACCAGAAGTAGCTGGCATAAAAATGAAAACAAAATAATATGCAAAAGATTGTTTCTTTTTTTGTTGCTGCTGCTGTTATTGTAGAACGTGCTCTTTGACTTAAATGTCATTTAAAATTAAATGCGAAAAAAGAAAATAAATAAAAATAAACTCACACACACACATGTTAAGCTTTAAACAGAAGCCTTTAAAAAATAACTGTGTTAAACTGCAAGTGTGTGATGTTGTTTTTGCTTTTCTATTTCTTTCTTTTTCCACTTTTTGCAACGTTTAAGTCATGAGCCCCCACTCATGTGTTGTATATAGTGGCTGACTGCCTGGCTGAGAGCTTTAGCAGCAGTGAGTTTAAGAGTGTTTGTGTCAGTTGTGTCTTGTGTTGTCTTCTGACTGTTGCATACTTACAGGCGTTTGCCTGTTTGTTGCTGTTAATATTTTTTTAACATTTTAAATGTTTGTGTTGAAATAAAAAAAAAAAATAAAAAACGTTCTACATAAGCTTTTTAATAAAGTAAATCAAGTTGATGTTAAGGCAGGAGAGATAGAGAAAGGGGGTTAAATTACAAAAGACTTAAAACAGAATAGAGAAAAATTACAAGACAATAAAGTAAGAGGCACAGCCAAACACACTTGTTTTATTAGCTAAAACAACGAAAATTTAAAAAATTATAAAAATAGGTAGTAAAGTATCTTGACAAGTAGTTTTTTAAAAAGTACTTTTTTAAAAAAGTACAATTTTTATAAGAAAAAAATCATTAAATGATGTTGTAATCTATTGATCCTTATTTATTTTGACTAAATCTAGCTGGCGAAGTCATTTTCTGTGATTTTTAAAAACTGTTCCCACTTTTTCGAAAACTGTTCCCACCCCCAATATGGGTTTCAAATGAAAGGTCTTTCAATTTTATATACCAAACAAACATTCTTTTTAAATTTCATAACAATTCGTTTAATAAAATTTCAATTTTTTCATTAAGAAGCCTAAAAAATTTTGAAAATTCAGTTGTTTTTCTAGTTTTTCAATCAAAAGTCTGTTTAAAATGGTTGTTATGTGTTAAAACCTGTCTATTTTTACTAAATCTAGCATGAGAAGTCGTTTTCTGTGATTTTTAAAAACTGTTCCCACTTTTTCCTAAACTCTTCCCACCCCCCAATATGGGTTTCAAATGAAAGGTCTTTCGATTTTATATACCAAACAAACATTATTTTTAAATTTCATAACAAGCCGTTTAACAAAATAGCTATTTTTTCATTTGAAAGCTCAAAAATGTTTGAAATTTAGCAAAACTTTTAAATTTTTCAATAAAAGTCCTTTCAAAATTGTTGTACATTATTAGAATTCATTAAATTTTCCAAAATTTCGTTTGAAAATGCATTTTCTGTGATTTTTAAAAACTGTTCCCACTTTTTCGAAAACTCTTCCCACCCCCAATATGGGTTTCAAATGAAAGGTCTTTCGATTTTATATAACAAATAAACATTCTTTTTAAATTTCATAACAATTCGTTTAACAAAATTGCAATTTTTTCATTAAAAAGTCAAGATTCCTTGAAATTCAGCAAAATTAAAAATTTTTCAGTAAAAAGTCCTTTCAAAATTGTTGTACATTATTAGAATTCATTAAATTTTCCAAAATTTCGTTTGAAAATGCATTTTCTGTGATTTTTAAAAACTGTTCCCACTTTTTCGAAAACTCTTCCCCCCCGCCCAATATGGGTTTCAAATGAAAGGTCTTTCGATTTTATATAACAAATAAACATTCTTTTTAAATTTCATAACAATTCGTTTAACAAAATTGCAATTTTTTTCATTTGAAAGCTCAAAAAAATGCATAAAAATTCAGCAAAATGTACCAATATCTTTTATTTTGTTCTACTTTTTCGTACATAATATCATGTAGAACATTAATTTTTTTATTTACTCTTCTCTTGTTGTTGTTGTAGTACAATAATGTCTTCTCTAATTTTCTAAAACTTGCACGTACAGTTTCACACACACACATACAGCCATACATTTTACTGTGTAAAACTTACATTTTATGAAGGCATATGATAAAATGTAAAGCCTACCTTTAGGCGTTCTAAATACATACATGACTAGAAAAATGTTAAGGGTAGTAAAGTAATTCATTATTTCGTTAATGTTTTCTCTAAACAAACCCCCTTTTTCTCTCACTTATAACTATAACTTTCTTCAACATTTCTACTGTAGTATTTTGTGTGTTGTTTTGGTTAGGGGAAGAGGAGGTGGGTTAGTGGGGTTTTACTGTCATTGAAATTGTATATTGATGATAATTATATTTTATTGATGATGATTACGTTTTTAAGCCACTACTAGTAGTAGTAAATACTTTTTGTTTCGGTAATTTTCTGATAAATTTCTTGTTTTTTATACATTCCGGTTATTTGAGGGTGTATTCTTATTGATTTTTTTTTGTATACTTTATAACTTTTCCAATATAGTTAGAGCTTTGCTGTTTCATGGTTAACATAATATTTGTTTTTTGTTTAGAGAAAGTATCAAGAAAGTAGATAATAATTAAAAGATAATTTTCGAAAAATTAATAAAATTAATTAAAAATGTATTAAGAAAAACAAAAGTAAACAAAGGGAAAATAATAAACAATCTTATTAATTTGCCAATGAATTGTTTTCTTTATTAAAATTTAGTTCAAAATGTCTGTAAATTTGAATTTTATGGTAAACTATAAAATAAAATTAACTAAATGAAGGTTTTTATATGAAAAATTTATTTATTTACATTAGGTACGACTTAAGGAATAATTTTTTTGTATTTTTTAAAACTATTCCCACTTTTTCGAAAACTCTTCCCATCCCCAATATGGGTTTCAAATTAAAGGTATTTCGATTTTATATACCAAACAAACATTCTTTTTAAATTGCATAACAATTCGTTTAATAAAATTATTTTTTTTTTTATTAAAAAGCTCTAAAATCCTTGAAAATTTTGCTTTAAATACAATTTTTATAAGAAAAAATCTTTAAATGTTATTGTAATCTATTGAACGTTATTTATTTTAACTAAATCTAGCATGAGAAGTCATTTTCTGTAATTTTTAAAAACTGTTCCCACTTTTTCGAAAACTCTTCCCACCCCCAATATGGGTTTCAAATGAAAGGTCTTTCGATTTTATATACCAAACAAACATTCTTTTTAAATTTCATAACAATTCGTTTAATAAAATTATAATTTTTTCATTAAAAAGCTCAAAAGTCGTCTGAAAATTCATTTGTTTTTCCAATTTTTCAATAAAAGGTCAGTTTAAAATAGTTGGTATGTATTAAAAACTGTTTATTTTTAATAAATCTAGCTTGTGTAGTTATTTTCTGTGATTTTTGAAAACTGTTCCCACTTTTTCGAAAACTCTTCCCACCCCCAATATGGGTCTCAAATGAAAGGTTTTTTGATTTTATATAACAAACAAACATTATTTTTAAATTTCATAAAAATTTGTTTAACAAAATTTCAATTTTTCATTAAAAAGTTCAAATGAAAAGCACTTTTTATTCTATAATCCGCAATCAACTTTTTTTTGAATTGTCTAGCAAAAGGTTTAACAAAATATTTATTTTTTTAAGAAAAGTTTCAAAAATTTCTATAAAAAACTGTTTTATAACCAAAATACTTTTTAAAAATAATAAAATCTTTACTACAACAATAAACAAATATGGCGTTTTCTATAAAATAGAGTGTAATAAAATGATTTGATATTCCGGTTTGTTTTGTGAAGGGCTATGAGCAGTGGGGTAAGGGTGGGCTATTATAACAACACACGATCTGGTGGTGGATGTTGTAATTTAAAAAAAAAAAAATATGCTGCAAATGGACAAACCAACAAGAAAAATATTAAAACAAGAAATCAAATATGCACATGGGTCATTTCAAAAAGCCGTAAAGATAGAGAGAGAGAGAGAGAAAAGGGCTGCTGCTGTGGATTTGCATACACAGCCAGCCTGTTAATGTTAATGGCAATGAACGTAGAACTTACATACTATGCAAATGTTGCAAATTGCATTTGCTTTAAAAAAAAAACCCTATGTTCGACGTAACAATAACCCAAGGAGGAGGGAGGGAGTGAAGAGCTTAAATAAAAATGGGGGTTGGTGTAAGTGCTCTTTGTTGGAGTCAATGGTTTAATAATATTATTTATGTCAAATACAATTACACAATCTTACACATATGTATCTACTACATAGATTGTGTGGAGAGTGGCAGGCAAATATTGCCCAGGCCACATAAATGATGCATAAACTTGAAAGAAGTAGATATTTTTTAATTTCTTTTATTGTTATTTTTTTGGTTTGTTGGCAATGGCAAACATTTTTTTTAATTAAAAAGCATAAAATATTTGTAACAGCCACCAGCAGCCGCCACTAATAATATAACATGGGTTTTACACAATACATACATAGTTTGCTAAAAAGAAAATGTTTGTAATCACTGACCATTTTAATATTTTTTCATAAATAAATCTTTGATATGTAGAGATTTCTTTCCCTTTCTGCCGTTTAGGCTTTCTCCTTGTTATTGTTACAGTACGCTTGGTAAATTTCATTTGTGTAAAAAAAAACAAACGCTGTAAAAATTCATTCATTTTCACCCCTTAAGGACTTGTGTTTGGAACAATGAAATATGGCTAAATTGTAAATCACTAGAGCGCTATAGCACAATCATTTGCAAACAATCTCTATTAATAATTTAACTTTCAACAAATTAAACAAGATTTAAATCGATAGATTATAATGGTAATAAATTAGAGAGAAAATAAAAAAAAATTGCACTATGGCCGCAAGTTCCTAGAAAAACTTACTTTTTAAGGAAACTTTTGAACAAAATTACCTTTATTAATATTGTATGCTACTCAAACATACTTATTTTCACTTTAATTCGCTTGATTAATAATTTTCTGCGATTTTTAGAAACTGTTCCCACTTTTTTGAAAACTCTTCCCACCCCCAATATGGGTTTCAAATGAAAGATATTTTGATTCTCTATACCAAACAAACCTTCTTTTTAATTTTAACTGCAATTGGTTTAAGAAAACATTGATTTTTAAGCAAAAATTGTCAAATTCATTAAAAAATTTACCTTATTCCCACATTTTTGCTATAAAAAGTACTTTTTAATAGTATTATTCTATTAAAATTTAATTATTTCCTTTAAAACGATTTGAAGCCAACATTTTCTGCGAGTTTTAAAAACTGTTCCCACTTTTTCGAAAACTCTTCCCACCCGCAATATGGGTTTCAAATGAAAGATAATTTGATTCTCTATAATATACAAACATTATTTTTTAATTTGACAGCAATCGATTTAATAAAACGTTGATTTTTATGTAAAAACTCCAAATTCTTTGAAAATGTTTGAGTTTTCCAAATTTTTTCCTATAAAATGTCCTTTAAATTTGTTTTATTCTATTAAAAACTGTTAATTTTCTTTAAATCTGCCTCCAGAAATTATTTTCTGTGATTTCTGGAAACTGTTCCCACTTTTTTGAAAACTCTTCCCACCCTCAATATGGGTAGCAAATGAAAGATAATTTGATTTTGTATTCATTACAAGCATAATTTTTAATTTTAGCCCTAATTAGTTAAACAAAACATTGATTTTTAAGCAATTTCTACAAGTTTTTACCAACTCTTCCCACTCTCTTTTTAAATTATATAACAATAAGTTAAAATTTAAAGCTGGTTTTTTCTTGCAAATGAATCCCCCTTATAATTTTTATTTAAAATTCTTTCAATGAATTAAATTTCTGTTTGAAAACTCTTGAGTAAAGTTTCTGCTGTTGTAGTTGTTCTTTAAAAAAAAGGATCAAAACAAAAATCAACAGCAAAATGTGTGTGAAATGTTATTGTTGCAAACTGGCTTAAAAACAAAATTATAACGGTAAAGTTCTGTTATAAGAAAAAAACATATTAAAAACACATACACATTTATGGCAAAAGAAAACAACATAAAATATAACAACAACAAAAAGAGGAAGAAAATAAAATACCAACAACAACAATATTAAAAGAAAGGTTCAATAACCTGTGACCAATAACAACAATACTACTTACTCTTAAACAAAAACAACTACAACAAGCAGAAAAAAAAACACACCACCATAAATAAGTAACAAACAACAACAACCAACCAAACAAACAAATACAAAAATGAAAGCACAAAAAAAAAAAAAACATAATAATACAAATAAACAAACGAAATATGTACAAGAAAAAAAAAACACCGGCAAAAATTTACTTTTGCTGGATGGATGTTTGAATGGTGGCTGCTTGATATAGTAGTTGTCAGGGCAAAGGGAAGAGGGTCTTCAAAATGCAGGCCCCATGTCTTCTTGCTTGCTGGATTTGTCGCTAAAAGGTTGTTGTAGTTGTTCTTCTGCTGCTGCTTTTTGTACTTCTTACATAACATTATGAAAAAGTAGTGTTTGCAATAACAACCCAAAAAAACAGAAACGAACAAAATTCATCATCAACATCATGTATTTGAAAAAAAAACTCTAAAGAAGAATTCAGTCATCACAGTCAAAGCAGCAGAAATAATTTCATACACGAATTTGTTGCTGCTGCTGCTGCGAAAAGCAAAAACAATACAATTTTACATTTGTTGTTGCTGGTTGCTGCTTTTCATTTCTGTGTAAATTGTTATCGAACCTTTGAAAAGCAAAAAAAAAAAAAAAAAAAAATCCAATAATTGTACAATATGTGGATGATGACGATGAAAACAACGCATGTATGATTAGAGTTTTTACAGGGAAGTAAAGTTACCAATGTGGTTCAAAAGAATGAAATCTTAAAAATTGTGTCTGGAGCATAAGTATAACAGAACAGACCAGACTATAGAATAGACTATAGTCTGGACTATGGAACAGACTATAGTATCGACTATAAAAAGACTATAGTCTCGACTATTGAACAGTCTAGACTATAGAATAGACTATAGTCTGGACTATAGAATAGACTATAGCCTGGACTATAGAACAGACTATAGTCTCGACTATAGAACAGACTATAGTATCGACTATAAAAAGACTATAGTCTCGACTATTGAACAGTCTATACTATGGAATAGACCATAGTCTGGACTATAGAAAATACTATAGTCAGGACTATAGAATAGACTATAGTCTGGACTATAGAATATACTATAGTCTGGACTATAGAATAGACTATAGTCTGGACTATAGAATAGACTATAGAATAGACTATAGTCTGGACTATAGAATAGACTATAGTCTGGACTATAGAATAGACTATAGTCTGGACTATAGAATAGACTATAGTCTGGACTATAGAATAGACTATAGTCTGGACTATAGAATAGACTATAGTCTGGACTATAGAATAGACTACAGTCTGGACTATAGAATAGACTATAGTCTGGACTATAGAATAGACTATAGTCTGGACTATAGAATAGACTATAGTCTGGACTATAGAATAGACTATAGTCTGGACTATAGAATAGACTATAGTCTGGACTATAGAATAGACTATAGTCTGGACTAGACTATAGAATAGACTATAGTCTGGACTATAGAATAGACTATAGTCTGGACTATAGAATAGACTATAGTCTGGACTATAGAATAGACTATAGTCTGGACTATAGAATAGACTATAGTCTGGACTATAGAATAGACTATAGTCTGGACTATAGAATAGACTATAGTCTGGACTATAGAATAGACTATAGTCTGGACTATAGAATAGACTATAGTCTGGACTATAGAATAGACTATAGTCTGGACTAGAATAGACTAGTCTGGACTATAGAATAGACTATAGTCTGGACTATAGAATAGACTATAGTCTGGACTATAGAATAGACTATAGTCTTGGACTATAGAATAGACTATAGTCTGGACTATAGAATAGACTATAGTCTGGACTATAGAATAGACTATAGTCTGGACTATAGAATAGACTATAGTCTGGACTATAGAATAGACTATAGTCTGGACTATAGAATAGACTATAGTCTGGACTATAGAATAGACTATAGTCTGGACTATAGAATAGACTATAGTCTGGACTATAGAATAGACTATAGTCTGGACTATAGAATAGACTATAGTCTGGACTATAGAATAGACTATAGTCTGGACTATAGAATAGACTATAGTCTGGACTATAGAATAGACTATAGTCTGGACTATAGAATAGACTATAGTCTGGACTATAGAATAGACTATAGTCTGGACTATAGAACAGACTATAGTCTGGACTATAGAACAGACTATAGTCTGGACTATAGAACAAACTATAGTCTGGACTATAGAACAGACTATAGTCTGCACTATAGAACAGACTATAGTCTGAACTATAGAACAGACTATAGTCTGCACTATAGAACAGACTATAGTCTGAACTATAAAACAGACTATAGTCTGGACTATAGAACAGACTATAGTCTGAACTATAAAACAGACTATAGTCTGGACTATAAAACAGATTATAGTCTGGATTATAGAACAGACTGTAGTCTGGACTATAGAATAGACTATAGTCTAGACTATAGAATAGTCTGGACTATAGAATACATACATACATGGATTATAGAATAGACTATAGTCTAGACTATAGAATACACTATAGTCTGGACTATAGAATATACTATAGTCTGGACTATAGAATACACTATAGTCTGGACTATAGAACAGACTATAGTCTGCACTATAGAAAAGACTATAGTTTGCACTATAGAAAAGACTATAGTCTGGATATTTTGAACTGCATACTTTTAAAGTTCTCCTTATATTCCCTCCATTAAATCACAAACAAAAAGTACAACTAGCCTACTCTTACGGTATTTATTTATAACCAGGAAAAAAAACGGTAAATAACGAATTGTATTCGTTTGTACTCGTAACTTTTTTTCTTTCAGTGTAAAAAGTACGACTTGATTACTTACTACAAACATACATACGTTCAAATTATGGTACATATATTTTTTCTTTTTTCAAATTTTGTACATACAATTGCTTTATTTCTTTTGTAGTTTTTACATTTATTTATAAATATATATTTTTTTTTTCGGAGTAATAACAACATGTATTTATGCATGGAATATGTTGCCAGTCTTGACAGTCAGTCAGTTACTTATTATCCATACAATACATCTGTGTATTTTGTGTATTATTTTCTTTCTTTCTTTCTACTTCATTTACTCTCTTTTTTTTTTATAAATCAATGGCAGCAGCAGCAAAACAATAATAACTACAACATAAATAAACACCTTTCTTTTGAAAAAAGCTATTTTTTTCTTCTTCAGAAAAAAAAAATACAAACCTGCCCATAAAAATGTTTTTTGTGGTTCATACAACAAAAACCGGAAGAACTATACACAACTACTTACCATGGCATTCACTTTTTTCGAAACATTTTTTTCTCTTCAACATTCATATTTTTTATTTTAAAAATTTGTTAAAAAATGTCATATTTATGTTGGGAGCTTTGGTTGTAAGTGTGTGAGGAAAAAATGTCATCATTATTATCATTATCATTGTGATAAATTTATCTTTTTTTTTTGGAGGAGATTTCTTAAAAAAAAGATATATTTTTTCACACTTTTATGTTCAACCATTAGAGGCAGAGCACGGCCTAACAATGGAATGGAATATATGTATGTACATATGTATATATAAATGATGGATGTATGATATAAATTGATGAATAGTTTTATGTTGATAAGTAATAGCTAGAGATACTGGGGTTTTATATAAGATTTCCTTGAGATTTTTTTCTTTAAAATTAAAAGCTTAGAAATTACCAAAAAATTAGCGAAATTATGATATAATTTAAGGCTTTAAATCACTGAGCAGACCGGACTATAGAGCAGACTAGACTACAAAGCTCAGGATTATAGAGCTGGCTATAGTCTGGACCATAGAGCAGACTATGGTCTGGACTATAGACCGGGCTACAGTCTGGACTATATAGCAAACTATGGTCTGGACTATAGAGCAGACTATGGTCTGGAGTATAGAGCAGACTATGGTCTGGACTATAGAGCAGACTATGGTCTGGACTATAGAGCAGACTATGGTCTGGACTATAGACCAGTCTATAGTATGGACTATAGAGTAGACTATAGTATGGACTATAGAGCAGTCTATAGTATGGACTATAGAGTAGACTATAGTCTGGACTATAGAGTAGACTATAGTCTGGACTATAGAGTAGACTATAGTCTTGACTATAGTGTAGACTATAGTCTGGACTATAGAGTAGACTATAGTCTGGACTATAGAGTAGACTATAGTCTGGACTATAGAATAGACTATAGTCTGGACTATAGAATAGACTATAGTCTGGACTATAGAATAGACTATAGTCTGGACTATAGAATAGACTATAGTCTGGACTATAGAATAGACTACAGTCTGGACTATAGAATAGACTATAGTCTGGACTATAGAATAGACTATAGTCTGGACTATAGAATAGACTATAGT
This sequence comes from Lucilia sericata, assembly GCF_015586225.1. Taxonomy (NCBI): domain Eukaryota; kingdom Metazoa; phylum Arthropoda; class Insecta; order Diptera; family Calliphoridae; genus Lucilia; species Lucilia sericata. Next base: position 111,856 of record NW_023995099.1, on the reverse strand, counting down.
CTGGACTATAGAATAGACTACAGTCTGGACTATAGAATAGACTATAGTCTGGACTATAGAATAGACTATAGTCTGGACTATAGAATAGACTATAGTCTGGACTATAGAATAGACTATAGTCTGGACTATAGAATAGACTATAGTCTGGACTATAGAATAGACTATAGTCTGGACTATAGAATAGACTATAGTCTGGACTATAGAATAGACTATAGTCTGGACTATAGAATAGACTATAGTCTGGACTATAGAATAGACTATAGTCTGGACTATAGAATAGACTATAGTCTGGACTATAGAATAGACTATAGTCTGGACTATAGAATAGACTATAGTCTGGACTATAGAATAGACTATAGTCTGGACTATAGAATAGACTATAGTCTGGACTATAGAATAGACTATAGTCTGGACTATAGAATAGACTATAGTCTGGACTATAGAATAGACTATAGTCTGGACTATAGAATAGACTATAGTCTGGACTATAGAATAGACTATAGTCTGGACTATAGAATAGACTATAGTCTGGACTATAGAATAGACTATAGTCTGGACTATAGAATAGACTATAGTCTGGACTATAGAATAGACTATAGAATAGACTATAGTCTGGACTATAGAATAGACTATAGTCTGGACTATAGTCTGGACTATAGAATAGACTATAGTCTGGACTATAGAACAGACTATAGTCTGGACTATAGAATAGACTATAGTCTGGACTATAGAATAGACTATAGTCTGGACTATAGAATAGACTACAGTCTGGACTATAGAATAGACTATAGTCTGGACTATAGAGTAGACTATAGTCTGGACTATAGAATAGACTATAGTCTGGACTATAGAATAGACTATAGTCTGGACTATAGAATAGACTATAGTCTGGACTATAGAATAGACAATAGTCTGGAATATAGAATAGACTATAGTCTGGAATATAGAATAGACTATAGTCTGGACTATAGAATAGACTATAATCTGGACTTTAGAATAGACTATAGTCTGGACTATAGAATAGACTATAGTCTGGACTGTAGAATAGACTATAGTCTGGACTGTAGAATAGACTATAGTCTGGACTATAGAATAGACTATAGTCTGGACTATAGAATAGACTATAGTCTGGACTATAGAATAGACTATAGTCTGGACTATAGAATAGACTATAGTCTGGACTATAGAATAGACTATAGTCTGGACTATAGAATAGACTATAGTCTGGACTATAGAATAGACTATAGTCTGGACTATTGAATAGACTATAGTCTGGACTATAGAATAGACTATAGTCTGGACTATAGAATAGACTATAGTCTGGACTATAGAATAGACTATAGTCTGGACTATAGAATAGACTATAGTCTGGACTATAGAATAGACTATAGTCTGGACTATAGAATAGACTATAGTCTGGACTATAGAATAGACTGTAGTCTGGACTATAGAATAGACTATAGTCTGGACTATAGAATAGTCTGCACTATAGAACAGACTATAGTCTGAACTATAAAACAGACTATAGTCTGGACTATAGAACAGACTATAGTCTGAACTATAAAACAGACTATAGTCTGGACTATAAAACAGATTATAGTCTGGATTATAGAACAGACTATAGTCTGGACTATAGAATATACTATAGTCTGGACTATAGAATACACTATAGTCTGGACTATAGAACAGACTATAGTCTGCACTATAGAAAAGACTATAGTCTGGATATTTTGAACTGCATACTTTTAAAGTTCTCCTTATATTCCCTCCATTAAATCACAAACAAAAAGTACAACTAGCCTACTCTTACGGTATTTATTTATAACCAGGAAAAAAAAACGGTAAATAACGAATTGTATTCGTTTGTACTCGTAACTTTTTTTCTTTCAGTGTAAAAAGTACGACTTGATTACTTACTACAAACATACATACGTTCAAATTATGGTACATATATTTTTTTCTTTTTTCAAATTTTGTACATACAATTTCTTTATTTCTTTTGTAGTTTTTACATTTATTTATAAATATACATATATATTTTTTTCGGAGTAATAACAACATGTATTTGTGCATGGAATATGTTGCCAGTCTTGACAGTCAGTCAGTTACTTATTATCCATACAATACATCTGTGTATTTTGTGTATTATTTTCTTTCTTTCTTTCTACTTCATTTACTCTCTTTTTTTATAAATCAATGGCAGCAGCAGCAAAACAATAATAACTACAACATAAATAAACACCTTTCTTTTGAAAAAAGCTATTTTTTTTCTTCTTCAGAAAAAAAATACAAACCTGCCCATAAAAATGTTTTTTGTGGTTCATACAACAAAAACCGGAAGAACTATACACAACTACTTACCATGGCATTCACTTTTTTCGAAACATTTTTTTCTCTTCAACATTCATATTTTTTAATTTAAAAATTTGTTAAAAAATGTCATATTTATGTTGGGAGCTTTGGTTGTAAGTGTGTGAGGAAAAAATGTCATCATTATTATCATTATCATTGTGATAAATTTATCTTTTTTTTTTGGAGGAGATTTCTTAAAAAAAAGATATATTTTTTCACACTTTTATGTTCAACCATTAGAGGCAGAGCACGGCCTAACAATGGAATGGAATATATGTATGTACATATGTATATATAAATGATGGATGTATGATATAAATTGATGAATAGTTTTATGTTGATAAGTAATAGCTAGAGATACTGGGGTTTTATATAAGATTTCCTTGAGATTTTTTTCTTTAAAATTAAAAGCTTAGAAATTACCAAAAAATTAGCGAAATTATGATATAATTTAAGGCTTTAAATCACTGAGCAGACCGGACTATAGAGCAGACTAGACTACAAAGCTCAGGATTATAGAGCTGGCTATAGTCTGGACCATAGAGCAGACTATGGTCTGGACTATAGACCGGGCTACAGTCTGGACTATATAGCAAACTATGGTCTGGACTATAGAGCAGACTATGGTCTGGAGTATAGAGCAGACTATGGTCTGGACTATAGAGCAGACTATGGTCTGGACTATAGAGCAGACTATGGTCTGGACTATAGACCAGTCTATAGTATGGACTATAGAGTAGACTATAGTATGGACTATAGAGCAGTCTATAGTATGGACTATAGAGTAGACTATAGTCTGGACTATAGAGTAGACTATAGTCTGGACTATAGAGTAGACTATAGTCTTGACTATAGTGTAGACTATAGTCTGGACTATAGAGTAGACTATAGTCTGGACTATAGAGTAGACTATAGTCTGGACTATAGAGTAGACTATAGTCTGGACTATAGAGCAGTCTATAGTCTGGACTATAGAGCTGACTACAGGCTGTACTATGGAGCAGACTATAGTCTGGACTATAGAGCAGTCTATAGTCTGGACTGTAGCGCAGTCTATAGTCTGGATTATAGAGCAGACTATAGTCTGGACTATAGAGCAGTCTGGAAAATGAAGCAGTCTATAATCTGGACTATAGAGCAGACTATAGTGTGGTCTATAGAGCCGACTACAGTCTGGACTATGGAGCAAACTACAATCTAGACTATAGATCTGTCTACAGTCTGGACTATAGAGCAGTCTTTAGTATGGACCATAGAGCAGTCTATAGTATGGACTATGGAGCAGTCTATACTCTGGACTATAGAACTGTCTATAGCCTGGACTATAGAGCAGTCCATAGTCTGGACTATAGAGCAGTCTATAGTTTAGACTATAGAGCAGTCTATAGTCTGGACTATAGAGCGGTATACAGTCTGAACTATAGAGCGGCATACAGTCTGGACTATAGAGCGGTATATAGTGTGGAATATAGAGCAGTCTATAGTCTGGACTATAGAGCAGTCTATAGTTAGGACTATAGAGCAGTCTATAGTGTGAACTATAGAGCAGTCTATAGTCTGGACTATAGAGCAGTCTATAGTCTGGACTATAGAACAATCTGGAAAATAGAGCAGACTATAGTCTGAACTATAGAGCAGTCTATAGTTAGGACTATAGAGCAGTCTAGAGTCTGGACTATAGGGCAGTCTATAGTCTGGACTATAGAGGAGTCTATAGTGTGGACTATAGATCAGTCTATAGTCTGGACTATAGAGCAGTCTATAGTGTGGACTATAGAGCAGTCTAGAGTCTGGACTATAGAGCAGTCTAGAGTCTGGACTATAGAGCAGTCTAGAGTCTGGACTATAGAGCAGTCTATAGTCTGGACTATAGAGCAGTCTATAGTCTGGACTATAGAGCAGTCTATAGTATGGACTATAGAGCAGTCTATAGTCTGGACTATAGAGGAGTCTTGAGTCAGGAAGTTAAAGAAGGTTTTTGTCAGTGTTTCTTGCAGTATTATGTTTTAATTTATGTTTTATCATTATTGGCATTTTATACAAGCTATCCCAATCTCCCTGACGTCCATTTTCCCCATGGATTGCTCAAAATAATTGCTTACATTTGAAAATTAAGTAGAGTTGGTTTTTCTACAAAAAATCGCTGTTGTTAAACTTTTATTTTCTTTTATTTCCTTTTAGACTTATTTTTAATATTTAATGCATAATTATTTATATATTTCATGTTTCCTTTGGAAACTGTCCCACTGGCTGACTGTCTGTCAGTCACATTTATTTCTTGTTTGCTGTCTCGTGTTAATAAACAATCTGTCTTGGCTCATTTGCCGTGGTTTGGTTTTTAACATTTTTTTGTTTTTTTTCAAAATTTTCTTTTGGTTCATATTTGGTAAATATTATGTAATAAATGAAGAAAAACATGCATTGCATTTCCCTTCAAATGTCACCAAAAACGAATGACAATACTACTCAGAGCAGCACCAGTGCTCTTTCCGTTTTTTAGTTATTTTAACTGTCAAGTGAATGACACTGACACTAAAGTGTCAAAACCACAATGATATTTTGAAGTAATAAAGAAAAAATATTAAAAAAAAATATCAAGAGAAAATATTGAATTGTGTAAAACAAGAAGAAAATAATGAAAATTATAATTCCAAAACTAAATCTAATGTTAACCTCCAAAAAAAGAAAAACCGTTTCTCCATGGCAATCATGATAATAACAATCACGTGCAGTGAGAGACTAATGGATAAGTGACAATAATTTTTTGATGAATATTGAAGTTGAAAATAACAACAAGAGAATGGTAGCAAATAAATGAATTGTCATATAAAAAGAAAATAACTTTGTCCATGAAGAGTAGTCATAACCAGTAGGAATTTTGAATCTAAGAGAATACATTTGGTTTCAGCAAACGTCTTAAATTTTCTACTGGGGTTATAGTCTAACAGACAGACAAAAAGCCATTTACCCTCGAAAGGAAGGGAGTGTATAGATTTTGTTTTTCTATTAACTATTTGTTGTTTTCTTGTTTTTGTATAACAAATCTCATTTTAACAAATGTCTTTGTTATTGTTGGGGATAATGAAAGCATCGAAAATACATAATGGAATTTGGTAATTTGACCAAGAAATGAAAAAAAAGAAACGTGTGTTAGGGGAATGTGAAAAGATATTGATTTCTTTACACTGTAATAGAATATAAACGATTTTTTACTTATTTTTAAAAAGTTCAGACTTTAGACGGATTAATGTATACTGCAGACTATAGACTGATCTATAGTCCAGACGGTAGATTGATCTATAGTCCAGACTAGAAACTGACCTATGGTCTATAATCTAGGCTATAGACTGATTTTTGTAGTCCATCTAATAGACTGATCTATAGTCCAGACTATAGACTAATCTATAGTCCAGACTATAGACTGATCTATAGTTCAGACTATAGACTGATCTATAGTTCAGACTATAGACTGATCTATAGTCCAGACTATAGACTGATCTATAGTCCAGACTATAGACTGATCTATAGTTCAGACTATAGTTCAGACTATAAACTGATCTATAGTCCAGACTATAGACTGATCTATAGTCCAGACTATAGACTGATCTATAGTCCAGACTATAGACTGATCTATAGTCCAGACTATAGATTGATGTGTAGTCCAGGCTATAGACTGATCTATAGTCCAGACTATAGTCTGATCTACAGTCCAGACTATATACTGATCTATAGTCCAGACTATATACTGATCTATAGTCCAGACTATAGACTAATCTATAGTCCACACTATAGACTAATCTATAGTCCAGACTATAGACTAATCTATAGTCCAGACTATAGACTGATCTATAGTCCAGACTATAAACCGATCTATAGTCCAGACAATAAACCGATCTATAGTCCAGACTATAAACCGATCTATAGTCCAGACTATAAACCGATCTATAGTCCAGACTGTAGTCAGATCTATAGTCCAGACTATAGACTGATCTATAGTCCAGACTATAGACTGATCTATAGTCTAGACTATAGACTGCTCTATAGTCCAGACTATAGACTGCTCTATAGTTCAGACTATAGACTAATCTATAGTCCAGGCTATAGACTGATCTACAGTCCAGACTATAGGCTGATATATAGTCCAGACTATAGACTGATCTATAATCCACACTATAAACTGATCTATAGTCCCGACTATAGGCTGATCTGTAGTCCAGACTATAGACTGATCTATAGTTTACAGTATAAACTGATCTATAGTTCACACCATAGACTGATCTATAGTCCCGACTATAGGCTGATCTGTAGTCCAGACTATAGACCGATCTATAGTTCACAGTATAAACTGATCTATAGTTCACACTATAGACTGATCTATAGTCCAGACTATAAACTGATCTATAGTCCAGACTATAGACTGATCTATAGTCCAGACCGTATAATGCTCTATAGTCCAGAGATCAGTCTTCACTGATACTGATCTTCAGTTTATATTATAGTTTGATTATTATGAACTTTTCAGTACAATCCATTGTCTGCTCTAATTACCTTTAGCTCTTGATTCCACACCAACATTTGCACTTTCATTCATTCCTCATAAACTGTTTTAAACAGATTAATCTCTTCTAACCCAATTACCCGTTTAACTGAACTTTAAACCTTTTATAAGCTATTCACAAAATTATGTGTGTACTACATTTCTCAACAACTTTTTTTTTTACATTTCTGCAGCTACTTTTTTAAACGATCAGATTAACTGTCAGTAAGAGTTCATGACGCATTATAATTAATTTTTTTTTTTATATTATACGAGACTCTTTACAAAATGTATATTTGTAGTAAAATCAAATGTTTGTCAGTAAGTGGAGGAATAATTCAATGAAAGAAAGTTCTTATGACACATAATTCTTGAAAAAAAATAAACACAAAGAAATAAAACAAAAAAATACTAAAATACAATTTAGAAACAATTCGTAATTGTAATACAAACCTCAATAAAAAGCTAAACAATTAGAAAGAAAAAAGAAGCATAGAAAGATAGAAACAGACAGTCTAGCAGAAGAAAAGATAAAGAAAGTAAAAAAAATATATATTATAAAACAAGTACGTAGTAAAGTATCTCTGAGTATATCTACTACTATTGCCATTGGATTCACTAGCAGCTCATAAAGCCATGAAAGGTATTTCTTTTCTATGGCTATGGAATTGTCGATATAAAATACAAAAAAGTAAAAAAAAAAACGTAAGATAGTAGTTAACTATTAAAAAGGGGCGTGATTGGAATATATAAATTACAATAGCAACAACTATGTAGAATTTCTTGCTACTTAAATTAATGCCAACAACTAAAAGAATATAAAAAGTGAAATAAAACAGAAGAAAAAGTATATAAACAAAATTGTGTTACTTCATTTCATTCATTACTTAGATCTACGTGTAATTTTGTTACGGTACAATAAATAGAATTTAAGAATAATTAAACTACCAGGTACATGGAAAAATTTAAAGAAAAACAATTATTCGATAGTCTAGACAATAGTCTGCCCTATAGCCCAGACTATAGTCTGCTCTATAGTCCATATATCATCTATATGTGCTCTATAATCCAGACAATTGTCTGCTCTACAGTCCAGACTATTGTTTCCTCTATAGTCCAGACTATAGTCTGCTCTATAGTCCAGACTATAATTTGCTCTATAGTCTAGACTATAGTCAGCTCTATAGTTCAGACTATAGTCTGCTCTATAGTTTAGACTGTAGTCTGCTCTATAGTCCATACTATAGTCTGCTCTATAGTCCATACTATATTCTGCTCTATAGTCCAGACTATAGTCTGGACTATAGTCCATACTATAGTCTGTTCTTTAGTCCAGACTATAGTCTGTTCTTTAGTCCAGACTATTGTCTGCTCTGTAATCTGCTCTATAATCTAGCTTTAAAGTCCAGACTTTAGTCTAGAACTGAACTAGAACTGAACTAGAACTGAACTAGAACTGAACTAGAACTGAACTAGAACTGAACTAGAACTGAACTAGAACTGAACTAGAACTGAACTAGAACTGAACTAGAACTGAACTAGAACTGAACTAGAACTGAACTAGAACTGAACTAGAACTGAACTAGAACTGAACTAGAACTGAACTAGAACTGAACTAGAACTGAACTAGAACTGAACTAGAACTGAACTAGAACTGAACTAGAACTGAACTAGAACTGAACTAGAACTGAACTAGAACTAGAACTGAACTAGAACTGAACTAGAACTGAACTAGAACTGAACTAGAACTGAACTAGAACTGAACTAGAACTGAACTAGAACTAAACTAGAACTGAACTAGAACTGAACTAGAACTGAACTAGGACTGAACTAGATCTGATCAGACTATTGTCTGAATTATAATTGATCACTCTATTGTCTGAACTATACACCAGTCTATTTTCTGAACATAGTCAGGACTAAAGACCAGTCTATTTTCGGAACATAGTCAGGACTAGTTTATAGTCTAGTCTATAGTTTGGGCTATAGAATAGTCTATAGTCTGGACAATAATCAATCTTTAGTCTGGAATATGGATCAGTTTATAGTCTGGACTTTAGAACAGTCTATAGTTTGGATTATAGATTAGTAGTTAGTGTTGACTATATATCAGTTTGTAATTGGAGTATAGACTGATCTATAGTCCAGACTATAAATGAGTCTATATAGTCTTGATTAAAGAGCATTCTATAGTAGGAACTGTAGATGAGTTGTTATACTTTTAATTTTCCCATCCCTGCCTTAAACCGTAAAATATAAAACACCATCAAAGATCAATGCAAAATAAAAATATTGGAAAAAATCGAATTAAAATGAAAACAAAACATTTCTATAACGTTTTCTTGTTTTGTATTGTTGTAATAAAAAACACAACCAAATAAGCGTTACTTTTTTATACGTACAGTGTTATAGTTGTTCTTGGGAGATATTTAATGTCGTCACTTATTCAGTTAGTATATTTCTATATTGATAAATGTGGGGAAAAGCAAGAGGGGGAGTTTAAATATGTGTGTGTGTGTGAATAAGTATCTACAAAAAAACTGCATTTAAAATTTTGAGTGCAAGTGTTTGCCTGAAGTGTGTGTGTGTATGTGTATGGATGTTTAAGCTTTGTTAGTAGGTCAGCGAAATTCACTTTATATGGATTTCTTTTTATTAGTTTTTTGTTTCTTTATTTTGTTATTGTTTATTTTGTTTTTTGCAATTTTTGCTAAAAAATTTTGCTGTAAGTTTAAGTATGTGTGTTTGAGTTTATGCGTGTGTGTGTGTGTGTTTGTGTACATGAGTATCATTGTTGTTCTTGTTAAATGCAGTTATAACTCCCATGGCTTATTTGTTTTTGTACAGCCATATTTTCTTATAAAAAAATGTTGCTCAAGTTTTTTGTTGCTGGTTGTCTTTTATATCTCGAGGGTAACAGGGGGAGCAACAAAACAATTGCAAAAGAGCAAAACAGCGAAGAAATAGTCCCTGAAACATAAAGTTTGTTTTTACAACAAAACTAAAATGAACAAAAAAACAACAAAAACAGCATAAATTTGTGCTCAAACATTCGAGTAAGAAAAATTATAAATAAAATCGTTAAATTTAATGCATTTTATTATTGTTGTTGCTGCTAGTTGTTGTAAAACGTGCTTTTGTTTTTGTTGTTGTTTTTATAGCTATAAACAACATAGCAACATATGGCCTGGGACTTTGTTGTTTGTGCAGTTTTTTTTTTTAATTATTTTTCTCCATAAACATTGTTGTTTTTTTCAGTCAGTTAAAAGTAGAATAGACAGAGAAAGAAGACTTGACTTTACACAATTTTAAGTTGAAATGGTTTGTCAGACCCCATAATAGTAGTAGAGAATATGGTGGCTGTTTGGTTGTTGCTGCTGGTGATTGTTGTAGTTCTTGTTGTTGTTGTTTGTTGAAGGTGAACCAGAACATAAATGTCTGCCTGCTATTCTAGAGAAAAAGCAAAAAAAAAAATCCCAACCAGGTTTATTTTAGCCGCCTTTAATTTTATAGGTTTAGCGGCTTAAGTCTTAAACATTTGTTTTTTTTTTTTGCTTTTACAGGGGCAAAGGGTTTTTTAACTAAAAATGTATGATTGTAATAAAAAAAGAATGCGCTTAACATTTTTTTAAAATTCATATTTTACAGTTTTAGCTTAATTTATAAGCACGGGCTACAAAATTTCAATTCATTGTAAAGAGAAGAATATAAAAAAAAGTAATTAAAACTTTTACTTAAAAACGTAAAAATTTTAATTAAAATTTACAGTATCAACGCTAAATTAGATCAGCCTAGACTATGGATTAGACTATAGACAAAAATACACTATAAACTAGACTATAGACTATACTATAGACTGGAATATAGACTATACTATAGACTGGAATATAGACTAGACTAAAGAGTAGACTAGACTAAAGAGTAGACTAAAGACTAGACTATAGACTAGAATATAGACTAGATTATAGATTAGACTAAAGAGCAGACTAGACTAAAGACTAGACTATAGACTAGACTATAGACTAGACTATAGACTAGACTATAGACTAGACTATAGACTAGACTATAGACTAGACTATAGACTAGACTATAGACTAGACTATAGACTAGACTATAGACTAGACTATAGACTAGACTATAGACTAGACTATAGACTAGACTATAGACTAGACTATAGACTAGACTATAGACTAGACTATAGACTAGACTATAGACTAGCTATAGACTATATAGACTAGACTATAGACTAGACTATAGACTAGACTATAGACTAGACTATAGACTAGACTATAGAATAGACTATAGACTAGACTATAGACTAGACTATAGAATAGACTATAGACTAGACTATAGAATAGACTATAGACTAGACTATAGAATAGACTATAGACTAGACTATAGACTAGACTATAGACTAGACTAGACTAGACTATAGACTAGACTATAGACTAGACTATAGACTAGACTATAGACTAGACTATAGACTAGACTATAGACTAGACTATAGACTAGACTATAGACTAGACTATAGACTAGACTATAGACTAGACTATAGACTAGACTATAGACTAGACTATAGACTAGACTATAGACTAGACTATAGACTAGACTATAGACTAGACTATAGACTAGACTATAGACTAGACTATAGACTAGACTATAGACTAGACTATAGACTAGACTATAGACTAGACTATAGACTAGACTATAGACTAGACTATAGACTAGACTATAGACTAGACTATAGACTAGACTATAGACTAGACTATAGACTAGACTATAGACTAGACTATAGACTAGACTATAGACTAGACTATAGGCTAGACTATAGACTAGACTATAGACTAGACTATAGACTAGACTATAGACTAGACTATAGACTAGACTATAGACTAGACTATAGACTAGACTATAGACTAGACTATAGACTAGACTATAGACTAGACTATAGACTAGACTAGACTAGACTATAGACTAGACTATAGACTAGACTATAGACTAGACTAGTTCAGATCTTGTTCAGTTCTAGTTCAGTTTTAGTTCAGTTCTAGTTCAGTTCTAGTTCAGTTCTACTTCAGTTCTAGTTCAGTTCTAGTTCAGTTCTAGTCCAGTTCTAGTTCAGTCCTAGTTCAGTTCTAGTTCAGTTCTAGTTCAGTTCTAGTTCAGTTCTAGTTTAGTTCTAGTTCAGTTCAAGTTCAGTTCTAGTTCAGGTTTATTTATATTAGTTTATTTAAAGCTAGAAAATGTGGACTTTGTTTGGGTTAATAGTAGAGTTTATTAAGATTTAAGTTTAATTACTAGAAATGAATTAGAAGTAAATGGAAACTGATCATGAATTTAGATTTAATTGTTATAATAGAAAAATACTTTGTTTATATATTTAATTTATAATAAAATGTATGATAAAACATATTCTAAAGTAAAAAGTGTTCAGTTCTAGTTCAGTTCTTCTTCAGTTCTAGTTCAGTTCTAGTTCAGTTCTAGTTCAGTTCTACGTCAGTTCTAGTTCAGTTCTAGTTCAGTTCTAGTTCAGTTCTAGTTCAGTTCTGGTTCAGTTCTAGTTCAGTTCTAGTTCAGTTCTAGTTCAGTTCTAGTTCAGTTCTAGTTCAGTTCTAGTTCAGTTCTAGTTCAGTTCTAGTTCAGTTCTAGTTCAGTTCTAGTTCAGTTCTAGTTCAGTTCTAGTTCAGTTCTAGTTCAGTTCTAGTTCAGTTCTAGTTTGTTCTTGTTCAGTTCTAGTTCTAGTTCAGTTCTAGTTCAGTTTTAGTTTAGTTCTACGTCAGTTTTAGCGCATTTCTGGTTCAGTTCTAGTTTAGTTCTAGTTTTGTTTTATATCAGTTCTAGTTCAATTTGAGTTCAGTTATAGTTCAGTTCTAGTTAAGTCCTAGTTCAATTCTAGTTCAATTTTAGTTCAATTCTAGTTCAATTGTAGCTCAGTTATAGTTCAGTTCTACTTTTAGTTAAGTTCTAGTTCAGTTCTAGTGCAGTTCGAGTTCAGTTCTAATTCAGTTCTAGTTTAGTTTCAGTTCATTTTTAGATCCGTTCTAGTTGAAAGTTAATTTTAGACTAGATCATATTTTAATTCTGCAGTTTTGTTCCATTTTATTTAAATATTAAAAAAATTACACAGGTGTTTGAAACAAAGTTTAACAACCTGGTAAATACAAAAAATATCTTCTTTTTTTTTTGATAAACAAACAGAAAACAAAAACAATTGTTGATAAAACTTTTTGTCTATTTTTTTGCAATTCATTTAATTTTTTCTCTTTAACTCAATTCATTTATTTACATTTCGCGCTTAAAAATTTTCACAACATTGACCGAGAATGATTGTTGTTGAAGAAAAGTGTTTTTCAGGGGAGAGAAGGGCTCACTGAATAATTTGTTTAAATGACGTTTTGACGAAAATACTAATAGCATTTTTTGATAACGATAACAACCTATAGAAGCAATTTTCACCGCTTACCCCCTCAAAAACCCACACAATTCATATACTGACTAAAGTGACTGACTTTCTTGGATGTGAGGTTGGTTTGGCTCTTTATTTGTTTGTGTGACTGATAAGAGTTGAAAATATTTACAAATGACGTTGACTTTGGAGAAAAAAGTGTGAAATAAAAACAGATATATTTAAAAAAAATTTTACTCTTTTAGATAAAGTTTTTTTTTTTTTGAGGAAGGAAAGCGTAAATGATAAACATTTTAAAGAAATAAAAAAAATAATCGATTTAAGGTTAAATAGAGCAATAAAGTGCTAGATAAAAATTTTATAATAAAACAAAACGATTGAAATTTTCAAAAATATGTAATGTAATTTAAATTTATAGCAATTTTTAACAAATTTACAATATTTTATGAAAATATCTAAATTTTTAACTATTTTTTTTTCTTTTATTTCTTTTTAGGTAAGTTTTTGAAAAAATGTTCTATTATAAATGAAGTTCTACTATAAATTTGTAAGTAATAAAGTTTTTAATATAAAATGACAAAAAGGTCTAAATTATAGACTAGGCAATAGACTTGATCATAAACTAGAATATAGACAAGTCTTTATACTACCCTATAGACTAAACTGTAAACTAGACTTGACTATAGACTAGACTAAAGACTATACTATAGACTATACTATAGATTATAGACTAGACTATACTATAGATTATAGACTATAGATTAGACTATAGACTAGACTATAGACTAGACTATAGACTCGACTATAGACTAGATTATAGACTAGACTATAGACTAGACTATAGACTAGACTATAGACTAGACTATAGACTAGACTATAGACTAGACTATAGACTAGACTATAGACTAGACTGCAGACTAGACTATAGACTAGACTATAGACTAGACTATAGACAACACTATAGACTAGACTATAGACTAGACTATAGACTAGACTATAGACTAGACTATAGACTAGACTATAGACTAGACTATAGACTAGACTATAGACTAGACTATAGACTAGACTATAGACTAGACTATAGACTAGACTATAGACTAGACTATAGACTAGACTATAGACTAGACTATAGACTAGACTATAGACTAGACTATAGACTAGACTATAGACTAGACTATAGACTAGACTATAGACTAGACTATAGACTAGACTATAGACTAGACTATAGACTAGACTAGACTATAGACTAGACTAGACTATAGACTAGACTAGACTATAGACTAGACTAGACTAGACTAGACTAGACTAGACTAGACTATAGACTAGACTAGACTAGACTATAGACTAGACTAGACTAGACTAGACTAGACTAGACTATAGACTAGACTAGACTAGACTATAGACTAGACTAGACTAGACTATAGACTAGACTATAGACTATAGACTAGACTATAGACTAGACTATAGACTAGACTATAGACTAGACTATAGACTAGACTATAGACTAGACTATAGACTAGACTATAGACTAGACTATAGACTAGACTATAGACTAGACTATAGACTAGACTATAGACTAGACTATAGACTAGACTATAGACTAGACTATAGACTAGACTATAGACTAGACTATAGACTAGACTATAGACTAGACTATAGACTAGACTATAGACTAGACTATAGACTAGACTATAGACTAGACTATAGACTAGACTATAGACTAGACTATAGACTAGACTATAGACTAGACTATAGACTAGACTATAGACTATAGACTAGACTATAGACTAGACTATAGACTAGACTATAGACTAGACTATAGACTAGACTAGACTAGACTATAGACTACTAGACTAGACTATAGACTAGACTATAGACTACTAGACTAGACCAGCGGTTCCCACCGGTTTTTACTTCGCGGACCCCTTGAGGAACTTATTTAATTTCGCGGACCTCCATACATATTTTGATATCTTATTGTTCTAAATAATTGTTCGTCCGAAAATTGACCTAGTCCATAAATCCCTAGGTCAAATAAATGTAGAGATGTCATATCTATAAAATATTCCCGATAGGTTTTTAATTGCATGGTTTTGAAGATAGAAAGACTTCTTTGTTGAAATGTTAACATGATGTTTAATTTTATGATCGTGAGATCTTTCATGTTCATTTTTCTTCAAGGTAACAAAAAGGTTTCTTTATCAAATATTGTCGGCATGTGCTTAAGGAGTTACGTTTCAAAAATGTATTGCGATTGCAGAGGGGTAAAGTGAGCTAAGTTTTCGGGAAAATAATATAAGAAAGTTGGACTTCATCCATGTTGTTGTGGAATGCATTATCCGCATAATATATGACATGAACACTTTTACTGCAAGGTTTTGCCTACATATTTACGCGAAACGCTATGGATTTTCTGATGTTAATTTAATAATATTGGTCGATAAAATCAAGTTAAAATCTTTGTATCACGTCGGAAGGGAATATTTATATTTAAAATTAACTAAATTAACGTATTGAAGGTGCATAAAGAGTCACCTCAGTTTTTGAAATATATAATTTTAGTCCTTACAAACAAGAACAATTTTGCTTACAATTTGACAAACTTAAATCTGGTATAAGCTTGTCTTTGAATTATGAAATGTGACCTAACTTCATAGTCCGGAATACCAGTATCCCTTATTTAATTGTAAGACAGATCATTATCCGTCTGAAATAAAAAACATTGTTTCACTACATATACAGGAAATAAAATTACATATCAGGCAATATCTTACTCTATATACAATATAGAGTAAGATATTGCCTGATACAATAAATTTGTAGGGCCTAGCTTCTTCCTGATAAACAACCGAAAAAATAAAATTCAAAAAGTTACCAAAAAATCTGGGATTATTGCATAAAAGCAGAATATTGTTTGTCTTCGCGGACCCCCTAGGATTTTACTACGGACCACTAGGGGTCACGGACCCCCATTTGGGAACCGTTGGACTAGACTATAGACTAGACTATAGAGTAGACTATAGACTAGACTATAGACTAGACATAGACTAGACTAGACTAGACTATAGACTAGACTAGACTATAGACTATAGACTATAGACTATAGACTATAGACTAGACTAGACTAGACTAGATAGACTAGACTAGACTAGACTAGACTAGGACTAGACTAGACTATAGACTAGACTATAGACTAGACTATAGACTAGACTATAGACTAGACTATAGACTAGACTATAGACTAGACTATAGACTAGATATAGACTAGACTATAGACTAGACTATAGACTAGACTATAGACTAGACTATAGACTGACTATAGACTAGACATAGACTAGACTATAGACTAGACTAGACTATAGACTAGACTATAGACTAGACTATAGACTAGACTATAGACTAGACTATAGACTAGACTATAGACTAGACTATAGACTAGACTATAGACTAGACTAGACTAGACTATAGACTAGACTATAGACTAGACTATAGACTAGACTATAGACTAGACTATAGACTAGACTATAGACTAGACTATAGACTAGACTATAGACTAGACTATAGACTAGACTATAGACTAGACTATAGACTAGACTATAGACTAGACTATAGACTAGACTATAGACTAGGACTATAGACTAGACTAGACTAGACTATAGACTAGACTATAGACTAGACTATAGACTAGACTATAGACTAGACTATAGACTAGACTATAGACTAGACTATAGACTAGACTATAGACTAGACTATAGACTAGACTATAGACTAGACTATAGACTAGACTATAGACTAGACTATAGACTAGACTATAGACTAGACTATAGACTAGACTATAGACTAGACTATAGACTAGACTAGACTAGACTAGACTAGACTATAGACTAGACTATAGACTAGACTAGACTAGACTAGACTATAGACTAGACTATAGACTAGACTATAGACTAGACTATAGACTAGACTATAGACTAGACTATAGACTAGACTATAGACTAGACTATAGACTAGACTATAGACTAGACTATAGACTAGACTATAGAAGACTATAGACTAGACTAGACTATAGACTAGACTAGACTATAGACTAGACTAGACTATAGACTAGACTAGACTATAGACTAGACTAGACTATAGACTAGACTAGACTATAGACTATAGACTAAACTAGACTATAGACTAGACTAGACTAGACTATAGACTAGACTAGACTAGACTAGACTAGACTATAGACTAGAGACTATAGACTAGACTATAGACTAACTATAGACTAGACTATAGACTAGACTATAGACTAGACTATAGACTAGACTATAGACTAGACTATAGACTAGACTATAGACTAGACTATAGACTAGACTATAGACAGACTATAGACTAGACTATAGACTAGACTATAGACTAGACTATAGACTAGACTAGACTAGACTAAGACTAGACTATAGACTAGACTATAGACTAGACTATAGACTAGACTATAGACTAGACTATAGACTAGACTATAGACTAGACTATAGACTAGACTATAGACTAGACTATAGACTAGACTATAGACTAGACTATAGACTAGACTATAGACTAGACTATAGACTAGACTATAGACTAGACTATAGACTAGACTATAGACTAGACTATAGACTAGACTATAGACTAGACTATAGACTAGACTATAGACTAGACTATAGACTAGACCAGCGGTTCCCACCGGTTTTTACTTCGCGGACCCCTTGAGGAACTTATTTAATTTCGCGGACCTCCATACATATTTTGATATCTTATTGTTCTAAATAATTGTTCGTCCGAAAATTGACCTAGTCCATAAATCCCTAGGTCAAATAAATGTAGAGATGTCATATCTATAAAATATTCCCGATAGGTTTTTAATTGCATGGTTTTGAAGATAGAAAGACTTCTTTGTTGAAATGTTAACATGATGTTTAATTTTATGATCGTGAGATCTTTCATGTTCATTTTTCTTCAAGGTAACAAAAAGGTTTCTTTATCAAATATTGTCGGCATGTGCTTAAGGAGTTACGTTTCAAAAATGTATTGCGATTGCAGAGGGGTAAAGTGAGCTAAGTTTTCGGGAAAATAATATAAGAAAGTTGGACTTCATCCATGTTGTTGTGGAATGCATTATCCGCATAATATATGACATGAACACTTTTACTGCAAGGTTTTGCCTACATATTTACGCGAAACGCTATGGATTTTCTGATGTTAATTTAATAATATTGGTCGATAAAATCAAGTTAAAATCTTTGTATCACGTCGGAAGGGAATATTTATATTTAAAATTAACTAAATTAACGTATTGAAGGTGCATAAAGAGTCACCTCAGTTTTTGAAATATATAATTTTAGTCCTTACAAACAAGAACAATTTTGCTTACAATTTGACAAACTTAAATCTGGTATAAGCTTGTCTTTGAATTATGAAATGTGACCTAACTTCATAGTCCGGAATACCAGTATCCCTTATTTAATTGTAAGACAGATCATTATCCGTCTGAAATAAAAAACATTGTTTCACTACATATACAGGAAATAAAAATTACATATCAGGCAATATCTTACTCTATATACAATATAGAGTAAGATATTGCCTGATACAATAAATTTGTAGGGCCTAGCTTCTTCCTGATAAACAACCGAAAAAATAAAATTCAAAAAGTTACCAAAAAATCTGGGATTATTGCATAAAAGCAGAATATTGTTTGTCTTCGCGGACCCCCTAGGATTTTACTACGGACCACTAGGGGTCCACGGACCCCCATTTGGGAACCGTTGGACTAGACTATAGACTAGACTATAGAGTAGACTATAGACTAGACTATAGACTAGACTATAGACTAGACTAGACTAGACTAGACTAGACTAGACTATAGACTATAGACTATAGACTATAGACTATAGACTATAGACTAGACTAGACTAGACTAGACTATAGACTAGACTAGACTAGACTATAGACTAGACTAGACTATAGACTAGACTATAGACTAGACTATAGACTAGACTATAGACTAGACTATAGACTAGACTAGACTAGACTATAGACTAGACTATAGACTAGACTATAGACTAGACTATAGACTAGACTATAGACTAGACTATAGACTAGACTATAGACTAGACTATAGACTAGACTATAGACTAGACTATAGACTAGACTATAGACTAGACTAACTAGACTAGACTATAGACTAGACTATAGACTAGACTATAGACTAGACTATAGACTAGACTATAGACTAGACTATAGACTAGACTATAGACTAGACTATAGACTAGACTATAGACTAGACTATAGACTAGACTATAGACTAGACTATAGACTAGACTATAGACTAGACTAGACTATAGACTAGACTATAGACTAGACTATAGACTAGACTATAGACTAGACTATAGACTAGACTATAGACTAGACTATAGACTAGACTATAGACTAGACTATAGACTAGACTATAGACTAGACTATAGACTAGACTATAGACTAGACTATAGACTAGACTATAGACTAGACTATAGACTAGACTATAGACTAGACTATAGACTAGACTATAGACTAGACTATAGACTAGACTATAGACTAGACTATAGACTAGACTATAGACTAGACTATAGACTAGACTATAGACTAGACTATAGACTAGACTATAGACTAGACTATAGACTAGACTATAGACTAGACTATGACTAGACTATAGACTAGACTATAGACTAGACTATAGACTAGACATAGACTAGACTATAGACTAGACTATAGACTAGACTTTAGACTAGACTATAGACTAGACTATAGACTAGACTATAGACCAGACTATAGACTAGACTATAGACTAGACTATAGACTAGACTATAACCTAGACTATAGACTAGACAGTTCTAGTTCAATTCTAGTTCAGTTCTAGTTCAGTTCTAGTTCAGTTCTAGTTCAGTTCTAGTTCAGTTCTAGTTCAGTTCTAGTTCAGTTCTAGTTCAGTTCTAGTTCAGTTCTAGTTCAGTTCTAGTTCAGTTCTAGTTCAGTTCTAGTTCAGTTCTAGTTCAGTTCTAGTTCAGATCTAGTTCAGTTCTAGTTAAGTTCTAGTTCAGTTCTAGTTCAGTTCTAGTTCAGTTCTAGTTCAGTTCTAGTTCAGTTCTAGTTCAGTTCTAGTTCAGTTCTAGTTCAGTTCTAGTTCAGTTCTAGTTCAGTTCTAGTTCAGTTCTAGTTCAGTTCTAGTTCAGTTCTAGTTCAGTTCTAGTTCAGTTCTAGTTCAGTTCTAGTTCAGTTCTAGTTCAGTTCTAGTTCAGTTCTAGTTCAGTTCTAGTTCAGTTCTAGTTCAGTTCTAGTTCAGTTCTAGTTCAGTTCTAGTTCAGTTCAAGGTCTAAATTATAGACTAGGCAATAGACTTGATCATAAACTAGAATATAGACAAGTCTTTATACTACCCTATAGACTAAACTGTAAACTAGACTTGACTATAGACTAGACTAAAGACTATACTATAGACTATACTATAGATTATAGACTAGACTATACTATAGATTATAGACTATAGATTAGACTATAGACTAGACTATAGACTAGACTATAGACTAGACTATAGACTCGACTATAGACTAGATTATAGACTAGACTATAGACTAGACTATAGACTAGACTATAGACTAGACTAGACTAGACTATAGACTAGACTATAGACTAGACTATAGACTAGACTGCAGACTAGACTATAGACTAGACTATAGACTAGACTATAGACAACACTATAGACTAGACTATAGACTAGACTATAGACTAGACTATAGACTAGACTATAGACTAGACTATAGACTAGACTATAGACTAGACTATAGACTAGACTATAGACTAGACTATAGACTAGACTATAGACTACTATAGACTAGACTATAGACTAGACTATAGACTAGACTATAGACTAGACTATAGACTAGACTATAGACTAGACTATAGACTAGACTATAGACTAGACTATAGACTAGACTATAGACTAGACTATAGACTAGACTAGACTATAGACTAGACTAGACTATAGACTAGACTAGACTATAGACTAGACTAGACTATAGACTAGACTAGACTATAGACTATAGACTAAACTAGACTATAGACTAGACTAGACTAGACTATAGACTAGACTAGACTAGACTAGACTAGACTATAGACTATAGACTAGACTATAGACTAGACTATAGACTAGACTATAGACTAGACTATAGACTAGACTATAGACTAGACTATAGACTAGACTATAGACTAGACTATAGACTAGACTATAGACTAGACTATAGACTAGACTATAGACTAGACTATAGATTAGACTATAGACTAGACTATAGACTAGACTATAGACTAGACTATAGACTAGACTATAGACTAGACTATAGACTAGACTATAGACTAGACTATAGACTAGACTATAGACTAGACTATAGACTAGACTATAGACTAGACTATAGACTAGACTATAGACTAGACTATAGACTAGACTATAGACTAGACTATAGACTAGACTATAGACTAGACTATAGACTAGACTATAGACTAGACTATAGACTAGACTAGACTAGACTATAGACTAGACTATAGACTAGACTATAGAGTAGACTATAGACTAGACTATAGACTAGACTATAGACTAGACTAGACTAGACTATAGACTAGACGAGACTAGACTAGACTAGACTATAGACTAGACTAGACTATAGACTAGACTAGACTATAGACTAGACTATAGACTAGACTATAGACTAGACTATAGACTAGACTATAGACTAGACTATAGACTAGACTATAGACTAGACTATAGACTAGACTATAGACTAGACTATAGACTAGACTATAGACTAGACTATAGACTAGACTATAGACTAGACTATAGACTAGACTATAGACTAGACTATAGACTAGACTAGACTAAAGACTAGACTATAGACTAGACTATAGACTAGACTATAGACTAGACTATAGACTAGACTATAGACTAGACTATAGACTAGACTATAGACTAGACTATAGACTAGACTATAGACTAGACTAGACTATAGACTAGACTATAGACTAGACTATAGACTAGACTATAGACTAGACTATAGACTAGACTATAGACTAGACTATAGACTAGACTATAGACTAGACTATAGACTAGACTATAGACTAGACTATAGACTAGACTATAGACTAGACTATAGACTAGACTATAGACTAGACTATAGACTAGACTATAGACTAGACTATAGACTAGACTATAGACTAGACTATAGACTAGACTATAGACTAGACTATAGACTAGACTATAGACTAGACTATAGACTAGACTATAGACTAGACTATAGACTAGACTATAGACTAGACTATAGACTAGACTATATATAGACTAGACTATAGACTAGACTTTAGACTAGACTATAGACTAGACTATAGACTAGACTATAGACCAGACTATAGACTAGACTATAGACTAGACTATAGACTAGACTATAACCTAGACTATAGACTAGACAGTTCTAGTTCAATTCTAGTTCAGTTCTAGTTCAGTTCTAGTTCAGTTCTAGTTCAGTTCTAGTTCAGTTCTAGTTCAGTTCAAGTTCAGTTCTAGTTCAGTTCTAGTTCAGTTCTAGTTCAGTTCTAGTTCAGTTCTAGTTCAGTTCTAGTTCAGTTCTAGTTCAGTTCTAGTTCAGATCTAGTTCAGTTCTAGTTAAGTTCTAGTTCAGTTCTAGTTCAGTTCTAGTTCAGTTCTAGTTCAGTTCTAGTTCAGTTCTAGTTCAGTTCTAGTTCAGTTCTAGTTCAGTTCTAGTTCAGTTCTAGTTCAGTTCTAGTTCAGTTCTAGTTCAGTTCTAGTTCAGTTCTAGTTCAGTTCTAGTTCAGTTCTAGTTCAGTTCTAGTTCAGTTCTAGTTCAGTTCTAGTTCAGTTCTAGTTCAGTTCTAGTTCAGTTCTAGTCAGTTCTAGTTCTATTTCAGGTCTAGTTCAGTTCTAGTTCGTCTAGTTCAGTTCTAGTTCAGTTCTAGTTCAGTTCTAGTTCAGTTCTAGTTCAGTTCTAGTTCAGTTCTAGTTCAGGTCTAGTTCAGTTCTAGTTCAGTTCTAGTTCAGTTCTAGTTCAGTTATAGTTCAGTTCTAGTTCAGTTCTAGTTCAGTTTAGTTCAGTTCTAGTTCAGTTCTAGTTCAGTTCTTTCAGTTCTAGTTCAGTTTTCGTTAAGTTCAGTTCTTAGTTCAGTTTAGTTCAGTTCTAGTTTTCAGTTCTAGTTCAGTTATAGTTCAGTTCTAGTTCAGTCTAGTTCAGTTCTAGTTCAGTTCTGTTCAGTTCTAGTTCAGTTCTAGTTCAGTTCTAGTTCAGTTCTAGTTCAGTTCTAGTTCAGTTCTAGTTCAGTTCTAGTTCAGTTCTAGTTCAGTTTCAGTTCTAGTTCAGTTCTAGTTCAGTTCTAGTTCAGTTCTAGTTCAGTTCTAGTTCAGTTCTAGTTCAGTTCTAGTTCAGTTCTAGTTCAGTTCTAGTTCAGTTCTAGTTCAGTCTAGTTCATTCTGTTCAGTTGTTCTTCAGTTGTTTTTCAGTTCTAGTTCAGTTCTAGTTCAGTTCTAGTTCAGTTCTAGTTCAGTTCTAGTTCAGTTCTAGTTCAGTTCTAGTTCAGTTCAGTTCAGTTCAGTTCAGTTCAGTTCAGTTCCAGTTCAGTTCTAGTTCAGTTCTAATTCAATTCTAATTAATTTCTAGATCTCTTCTAACTCCCTTCAAATATCGCATCAGAAAAAACCTTGACATTTCATTATTTTCTAACTTTTTTGCAAAAATTTTAATCAAAACTATTTCACTATAGTAATCAATATAACTTGTTATTTGTTCTATTCTCTATTATTCATTTTTATTTATTTTATCTATTTACAAATTTTATGCGTAATTAAGTTCTTAAATGTGTATATATGGATAAATGTAGTATTTGTTATTGCTATATTTGCATTAAACGCTCCGTCAAACACACCAGAGACCAGTCAACCAACCTCCATAAACAAATTGCTCTCTACAGTTCTCTCTACCTCCTCCGATATTGGCCTCTCCATCCCTTTCGGAGGTGACTAAAGCAAAAACTATTAACGTTTATTATGATTTCAAAGTTTTGTATTTAATTACTTGAATGAATTGCTGTTGTCTATTATTTGCTTTAGTTTTAAAAAATTTATTTTTGTTTTATTAAAAATCGTATCAATTACACATTTGTTGTTTTTTTATTTACATCATGTTTTTAGATGTGGTGTGTTTCTATTGCAATGACTAGAGAGAAGAATTATAGAGATATCGGGGAGCTTAAAGGGGAGAAATCATGTTTTACTGTCTAAAGTTTCATGTTTTTTTCACAAGATTTGTAAAGAATAAAATATTGTTAGTAATTTTAATCCACTAAATGACTGATGTTATAGACTGTGTATAATTGACTTTTAACAGGTTTATTTATATTAGTTTAGAAAATGTGGACTTTGTTTGGGTTAATAGTAGGGTTTATTAAGATTTAAGTTTAATTACTAGAAATGAATTAGAAGTAAATGGAAACTGATCATGAATTTATATTTAAGTGTTATAATAGAAAAATACTTTGTTAATATAGGTAATTTATAATAAAATGTATGATAAAACATATTCTAAAGTAAAAAGTACAGAATTTTATATATTTTGAAAAAAGTAGTAGAAATACTACTATTTTAAAATTGCTAAGTAATGCTGGATTCGTAAACCGTTTGGTATATATAATATTACCCATAAAAAAAATCATATTTTGTAGAAAAAATGCGTTATTTCCTACTTTTTGAAAAAGGTACTATTTCTACTACTATTTTTAAATTGCAAAATAATGTTGGTTTCGTAAACAGTTTGGCATAATTAATAATTCCCATAAGAAATTTTGTGAAAAGTACGACTTTTTGTTAAAAAGTGGTAGCTAATTTAGTACTTTTTGGAAATTTTTTATAAAATATAGCTTACTTTTAAAGTATACATGTGACTTCAGCATATTCTGTGGGAAAAATTTGGTATTTGGGACTTTTTGAAAAAAGTAGTATTTCTACTACTATTTTTAAAATTGCAAAATAATGCTGGTTTTAGCTAATTTAGTACTTTTTGGTGATATTTTGAAAAAATTATCTTCCTTTTTAAAGTATTCATGTTGCTTTAACATATTCTGTTGAAACAATTTGGTATTTAGGACTTTTTGAAAAAAGTAATATTTCTACTACTATTTTTAAAATTGCAAAATAATGCTTATTTCGTAAACAGTTTGGCATATTTAATATTAATCATAAGAAATTTTTTGAAAAATACTAGTTTTTGTGAAATAGTAGTAGATAATTTAGTACTTTTTGGTGATATTTAAAAAAAAAATCTTCCTTTTAAAGTATACATGTGACTTAAGCATATTCTGTGGAAAAAATGTAGTATTTGGGACTTTTTGAAAAAAGTAGTATTTCTACTACTATTTTTAATATTGCTGGTTTCGTAAACAGTTTGGCATAATTAATAATAGCTATAAGAAATTTTGTAAAAAATACTACTTTTTGTGAAATAGTAGTAGCTAATTTAGTACTTTTTGGTGATATTTGAAAAAATTATCCTCCATTTTAACTATTCATGTTGCTTTAACATATTCTGTAGAAAAAATTTGGTAGTTGGAATTTTAAGGAAAAAAGTAGTATTTCTACTACTATTTTTAAAATTGCCAAAAAATTGATTTTTGCCTATGGGCAGTGTTACACAGTGAGGAGCAATTAAGAGTTATTAAAAAATAATGGCTCTAATGTAAGAACTTAGTAACATTTTATATCAAATTACCTTATTTTTTGCTTACTGCTATGAAAAATAAAACTTATTTAAATGTCCAACTCTGCTTGTTGTTTTGTATTATTGCATATTCTGTATATTTGTGCAAAAGTTGAACGACATTTGGAAATTTCTGTTGACATCTGCATTTATTGTTAAAATTTTATTTTCAGACACACATACATACAACAATAAACCAATAAAAAATGCCAAGAAAAAAAGTAATAATACACAAAAAAAAAACAAATATCTTCAAAGTACCAGAAAAATAAATTTTAAATTCTAACAAAAACCAGAACTGTCCTCCTGCCTACATATAAATCAAATATCCTTAAGCGAAAATAAAACAAGTTTTTTCTTTATTTCTTTTCTTTCTCTTTTTTTAAACAAATTACACTGCTAGAAAACTGTTATACATTAGTTTTAACCTAAATTCCTAACCAACTGTCTGTCTTTCACTCGTGTTAGTTTCTTTTAGTGTATTACACATACACTCACCCTCCTTCTCTTTCATGGGTTCTTTATCTTTTGCTTACTACTACTCCCTTTTTAATAACATTTTATTTCTTTTACAAAAAAAAAAAAAAACAAATTCCCGTTTACTCCCTAAAACCAGGCAAAAAAAAAAAAAAGAAAAAAATCATCAAATTCAATTTAAAAGAGTACGTAAAAACAAATTCCCCCCAAAAAAACTGCAATTCTTCCTTGTTGCTTTTTGTTTGTTATTGTTATGGGGAGATTTCAAAATTAGGTCAAATCATCATCATCATCGTCGTTGCAAACAATATTAAAGCTACAACAACAACAAGAAAACATTTGGTCATACACAAAAGACGACAACGACTCAGTCATGCATATAAACAAGAACAACAAACATGAAAACAACAAAAAAATTCAAAACATTATCTTGATGATGTTTATCATCATGATCATCATTGTTAAAATGTGTATTTTATATAAAACACGCGATTTGACGACAGACGATCTTCAAACTCGGCTTAATGAACGAGACAACGACACACTCACAAACAAACACACATGCATACTACACACAAAACCGGGAACATGCATAATTTTTTTTGTTTACATTTTGTTTGTGCAGAGAGAGAAAGACTGAAGACTGTTAAAAATTTTTAGCTAAATTAGTACTTTTTGGAAATTTTTTTGAAAAAATGAACTTCCTTTTTAAGTAGTCTTTGATGCTTAAGCATATTCTGTGGGAAAAATTTGGTATTTCCAACTTTTTGAAAAAAGTAGTATTTCTACTACTATTTTTAAAATTGAAAAATAAACATGGTTTTGCAAACCGGTTGGCGTATTTAATAATTAACATAAGGAATTTTGTAAAAAATAGTACTTTTTGTTAAAAAGTAGTAGTTAATTTAGTACTTTTTGAAGATTTTTTGAAAAAATTAACATCTTTTTTAAATAGATATATTTCTTAAGCATATCCTGTAGAAAAAATTGGAATTTCCTACTCTTTGAAAAAAGTAGTATTTCTACTACTATTTTAAAAATTGCAAAATAAACATGGTTTTGTAAACAGTTTAGCATATTTAATAATTACCATAAAAAATTTTGTAAAAAATAGTACTTTTTGTTAAAAATTAGTAGCTAATTTAATACTTTTTAAACATTTTGTGAAAAAAATTTGTTCCTTTTTAAGCAGACATGTTGCTTCAGCATATTTTGTCTAAAAAATTTTGAATTTAGGACTTTTTGAAAAAAGTAGTATTTCTACTACTATTTTTAAAATTGCGAAATTAGAATGATTTTGCAAACAGTTTGGGATATTTAATAGTTACCTTCAGAAATTTTGTGAAAAATCGTACTTTTTGTAAAATAGTAGTAGCTAATTAAGTACTTTTTTGTGATATTTTGAAAAAATATCTTCCTTTTTAAATAGACATGTCGCTTAAGCATATTCTGTATAAAAAATTTGGAATTTGGGACTTTTTGAAAAAAGTAGTATTTCTACTACTATTTTTAAAATTGCAAAATTAGAATGGTTTTGCAAACAGTTTGTTATATTTACTAATATTTATAATAAATTTTGTGAAAAATCGTACTTTTTATTAAAAAGTAGTAGTTAATTTAGTACTTTTTGGAAATTTTTTGTAAAATTCAACTTCCCTTTTAAGTAGACATGTTGTTAAATTATATTCTGTAAAAAAAAATTGAGATTTGCGACTTTTTGAAAAAAGCAGTTTTTCTACTACTATTTTTAAAATTGCGAAATAAGGCTGGCTTTGTAATTTGTTTTGTATGTTGAATTATGTAGATAAGAAATTTTGTAAAAAATACTACTTTTTGGGGTCATTTGGGAGTTTTTTGTTTAAATTAAATTAAGTTTTTAAAGAGAAATTTGTTGACTTTGAAAATAATACTATTTTTATAGTTTTTCCCCTTTATTTTGTGTAGTTTTTCACTTGTTAAGTTTGTTTATTTAAGTAACGAAGCAGTTTATTTGTTTTCATTTTCCTATATAGTATTTGGTGGTGCATTTTTATTAAAAACTATTTTATTACACACAAAAAATCGATGGTTTTCAAATACCAACCCCTCCTCCTTGCCCTCGCATGCACATAACAATAAACTGTTTATTGATTAAATTTTTTTACTATTGTTTATTTACCAGTTTTGTTTATTTATATGAAATGAAACGAAACGTAAAGAAAAAAGCGAATTTAAAAACCTGAACTAATATATATAGAGAAATATAGAGGGTTTATAATGGAAATTGAAGATAGAAGTTGCATTTCGATTATGGCAGATAATACAGTTTCTGCTTAAAAAGGGGAACTTTAATTTTCAAAACCCGGTTGCTCTCATGTTGCCAGTATTGTTATCATTTAATTTGTTGTTATTTTTAAAATTTTTTCGCAAATTTTATTTTTTTTTTTTTATAAAAAGGGCGTCAAATTTCTTTTATTGTGTGCATTATTTGTTTTAAATCTCTTTATTACGGAAATATTTTTATTATAAAATTAATTAAATTTTTATTTATACTTTTATGTGTGTTTTTAAATGATTATATTTTGATAAAAATTTCCATTTAATTTTTACAAGTTTTTTCTTTTTTTTTCTACTCAATATCAACAGTTTTGTTTAACAATTTTTATCACATTTTCTGTGACATGACAAACATTATTTACATTAAATTTGTTTCTCTCTCTCTCTTTCTGCATAAATTTTAATTGAAATATTTTGTTTTAATTTAAATAAAAATGTTTTAAGCTTTAGCTGTATTTTTGTATTTTGTTTGTTTTAAGGTGATAAGCACGTAAGTTACAATAACACCGTGTTTGGACACGTTTTCACTCAACAGAGAAAATGTTGACAAAAAATGTTAATATTACAACAGCAGCCTCCCCCCTCAACCCTGTAAATTTATTTTCTGAAACTTAATTAAAATAAATTTAAATTTATATCTCATTTGTAATGGTCGGTTCCCTTAATTATGACACATTTTATATATTATAAATTTAAACATGAAAAAACATGAATTTATTTTCGAAAGAAATTTCTTTAAATGACGAAAAATTTGTTAATAATAATTCAATTAATGCTTCATAGTGACTAACACACCACAAGAATCACTCACTCTTTGGCCCCTAGTAAGATTTTTCTTTAAAGTTTTCACTTTTTTTTTCATAAAATATTGTTTATAAAACATTTTAGTGTATTTTAAGTGACTTTGAACTAATTTTTTGTTGTTGTTCGTGTTTTTAGCCACAACTTTTTAAAAAAAATTTCTTATGGGAATTATTTAATATATCAAACTGTTTACGAAATTAACATTATTTTGCAATTTTAAAAATAGTAGTACAAATACTACCTTTTTCAAAAAGTAGGAAATTCTAATTTTTTTCCTCAGAATATGCTTAAGCCACATGTCTACTTAAAAAGAAAGATAATTTTTTCAAAAAAAGTGCAAAAAGTACTAAAATAGCTACTACTATTTCACTAAAAGTACTATTTTTCATAAAATTTCTTATGGAAATTATTTAATATTCTAAATTGTAATAGAATCTAAAGTTATTTTGCAATTTTAAAATAGTAGTAGAAATACTACTTTTTTCACAAAGTTGGAAAATGTTTACTTTTTTCTACAGAATATGCTTAAGCAACAAGTTTACTTAAAAGGAAAGATAATTTTTTCAAAAAAAATTGCAAAAAGTACTAAATTAGCTACTACTTTTTAGCAAAAAGTAGTATTTTTCTTAAAATTTCTTGTCGAAAATATTTAATATGCTGAACTGTTGGCGACACCCTTCTAATTTTGCAAATTTAAAAATAGTAGTAGAAATACTACTTTTCTCAAAAAGTCTCAAATACCACATTTTTTCCACAAAATATGCTTAAGCCACATGTCTACATGAAAAGAAAGTTAAATTTTTCTAAAAAATTCCAAAAAATACTAAATTAGCTACTACTTTTTAACAAAAAGTACTATTTAAGACAAAATTTCTTATGGTAATTATTACATAAGACAAACTGTTTGTGAGACCAACATTGTTTTGCAATTTTAAAAATAGTAGTAGAAATAGTACTTTTTTCAAAAAGTTGGGAAATATTTACTTTTTTCTACAGAATATTCTTAAGCAACATGACTATTTAAAAAGCAAGATAATTTTTTTAAAATATCACCAAAAAGTATTAAATTAGCTACTACTATTGTACAAAAAGTAGTATTTTCCACAAAATTTCTTATGGTAATTATTATATATACCAAACCGTTTACGAAACTAGCATTATTTTGCAATTTTAAAAATAGTAGTAGAAATACTACTTTTTTACAAAGTTGGAAAATCTTTACTTTTTTCTACAGAGTATGCTAAAGCAACATGTCTACTTAAAAAGAAAGCTAAATTTTTAAAAAAATTCCAAAAAGTACTAAATTAGCTACTACTTTTTAACAAACAGTACTATTTTTCACAAAATTTCTTTTGATAATTATTAAATAAGACAAACTGTTTATGAAGCAAGCATTATTTTGTAATTTTAAAAATAGTAGTAGAAATACTACTTTTTCACAAAGTTGGAAAATCTTTACTTTTTTCTACAGAATATGCTCAAGCAACATGTCTACTTGAAAAGGAAGATAATTTTTTCAAAAATTTTCCAAAAAGTACTAAATTAGTTACTACTTTTTAACAAAAGTTAGTATTTTACATAAAATTTCTTAGTACTTTTTTATAGTATAAAATTCCAAAAAAAGTATTATTTCTATAATTACAAAATTTTTATGTTAAATGTAAACTAAACATGAATATTTTAGCCCATTGTGCAAATACATACCTAGAAATAAAAATTTCAATATCTTGTTTAAATATGATTTTTAGAACAATCTATTTATCGGTGTTTTCAAATATAATTCGTATGTTTGTTGGCATATTTCGTTATTAATCATCAGCTGACGTAGTTCCCTGATACATATATTGTTGTGGTTGTTGTTGTTGCTGTTTTTGCTTTCTTTTATTTAAATGCTTGAAAAGATTTTTATGAATAAATTATATATTTATGAAAGAAAGCAAAAACAAAACAGATTGAAAATATAGAAAAAAAACGTGTTTTTTGTGTGTTTTAAAGTCATGTGTTTTTTGTTGTTGTTGTAGTTGGTTAAAAAAATAAACCAAAACATATGACAGAAAAAAATGGATTAAACAAAAGAAACACCGGCAAATTGAAATCTTCTACTCGTCGTACATCAATAATAAATCAATGATATTGAAAACAAAAAAACCCAAAAATTTCTGTTTAATCAGAAACAACAAAATCTATAGTAAAGTAGTACATCAGCACCTACCTCCCACTTGGTGGTATATTTAAGGATTTGTTGTTTGTAATTCAATATGTTGAAATACATAATGAAAGATAGAAGAATTTTAAACTAAACTACTGATGCTGTACCTTGAGTTCAATTAATTTAAAAGATTTTTATGTATTTTTTCCCCAAAATTTTTTTAAATAAACATTTGTTTTTCGTCAAATTTGAAAAAAAAATCAACAGAATTTATTTTAAAAATTTTCTTCAATTGTTTTATAAAATTTCTTAAGTAACAAAAAGAACAAACAGACATTTCAACAACATTGTCAGTCTTTTAAGCATAGAGTCGTTGAGTAGTTTCTTGAGTGTTTTAAAAAGAAAAAAAGAAAGACCTTAAAGTATTTTAATTATTTAAATATAATTTTTCTGTTTTATGTGCTCTGGGTCTGCTGTCATCATTAGTAGTTTATAGTTTACATTTAAAAACTTGTTGCAAGTTGTTTTTTTCTACTCATGAAAAGAATGCGGAACATAGTGTCTTGATTAAATTTCAGGAATATTTTATATTTAATTTAAATTAAATTCTCAAATTTTTTTCTTGGCAAGCATCAATGATGAAAGACAATAGCAAATGATATGTTAACGAAAACAAAATTTGACATCCTAATTAAAAAAATTAAGAAATTTGAACAAATTTAAACAAATAATACTACTTTTTGCTTAAAAGTGGTAAAAAACAGAAATTCTTTGAAAATTTAAAAAAAAATTGCTTTATTTTAAAGAGCAACTTGTAACAACCCTTTTCTGCCTAAAAAAACGTGAATTTTAATAATTTTTAAAAAAGTAGTATTTCTACTACTATTTTAAAACTGAAAAATAATGATCAATTTGTAATCTATTTATCATAACAAATATACTCCAAACAAAATTTTCTAAAAAATACTACTTTTTGCAAAAAAGTAGTAACTAATTCCTTACTTTTTGGAAAAATTTTCAAAAACATATGGTTAATTTAATACAACAAATTTTCTAAAGTATAATCTGTAGAAAAAATTTCTAATTTTCCAACTTTTTAAAAAAAGTAGTAGAAATACTACTATTTTAAAATTGAAAAATAATAATGAATTTGTAATCTATTTACCATAACAAATACATGCTACACAAAATTTTCTAAAAAATACTACTTTTTGCATAAAAGTAGTAGCTAATTCCGTACTTTTTGGACAAATTTTCAAAAACATATGGTTAATTTAATACAAACAGTTTTCTAAAGTATAATCTGTACAAAAAATTTCCAATATTCCAACTTTTTTAAAAAAAGTAGTAGAAATACAACTATTTTAAAATTTAATAATAATGAATTTTAATAAAGATATTGTTAAATTGAAGCATACATTTTTCTAAAATATATTCTGTAGAAAATAAGTCAAAATTCCAAACTTTTTTAAAAAAAGTAGTAGAAATACTACTACTTTTTAACAAAAGTGTTCAAATTTAAACTTTTTTCACTAGCATATTTTTAGAAAAATTTCAGCAATAAGAAAAATATATTTTTAATAAAAATTTAACAAAAACTACTTAATTAGCTACTACTATTTTCCAAAAAAAGTAGTATATTTTAAAAAAAAATTGTTTTGGGATGAATTTTATTTAAGTAATATTTGGAAAACCATGAGATTTAGGCAATTTAAAAATAGTAGTAGAAATACTACTTTTTAACAAAAGTATTATAATTTGAACTTTTTGCTGTAGAATATGATTTAGAAAAACTTCAATAATAAGAAAAATAGATTTTTAATAAAAATTTAACAAAAACTACTAAATTAGCTACTACTATTTTACAAAGAGTAGTATTTTTTATAAAATTTGTAATGGAATTTATTTCTTAAGCAGTAGCAATGCCAAAAATTTTGTTATTTTGCATTTTTGAAATAGTAGTAAAAATACTACTTTTTAACAAAAGTGTTAAATTTGAACTCTTTGCGCTAGAATATCATTTAAAAAAATTCTAGCAATAAGAAAAATAGATTTTTAATAAAAATTTAACTAAAACTACTAAATTAGCTACTACTATTTTATATAAAGTAGTGTATTTTATAAAATTTGTTATGGAAATTATTTGTTAGGCATTAGTGTTAGCAAAAATGTAGTTATTTTGCGATTTTAAAATAGTAGTAGAAATACTACTTTTTTTCAAAAAGTAAGAAATTCTTAATTTTTTCGGCTGAAATATGTTTAAAATTCCTAAAACTAGCAAATTAGCAATGAAAAAGTAATAAAATTGATTTTCTTATCAACCTTAATGTGGATTAAACCTCTTAAATGTCATTAGCCCTGTTATTAAAACCAAAATCAAACTTTTGCTACTTTTTTCAAGAATTTTTTCTTTTTATTACACATGTTGCTACTCATATGACTAGTCAAGCAGAGTTTTTTTCGAAGTAAAGGTAAAAGTGATAAGAGAAGGTAGAAGAGAGCTTAAGGCAGAGAAAAAGTATAGTTGCAAGTGTAAAATAACATAGAAATTAACATGAAAAAACATGACCACTAATTGGATTACAAAACAGCAAAATCAGCTGAAAGCAAAAATAACAACATAACAAGTAAAATTCTTGCTGTTATTATTGTTTTGACACAAAATACAAACATTAGAAGAAAATTGTTTGTTTTGAGACAAAATAGTTTTTAATTTCTATATTATTGTCTACTATAAAGGGCAGCAACAAATGTTGTGCTAAAGACAATTTTTAAATTGAAAATTTTGTAAAAATTTTTCTCAAATGGAGGGATAGAACGAAACTTCATTATTTGCGAAAACTGAAAACAAAATTTGTTATTAAATGCGTGTCTGATATATAATGACTGCCAGCCGAGGCTGGTTGAGCTGGCTGGCTGTCTGTTGAGTTTTTGCGTAGAATTTTGGTTTCTTGGCAACGTTTAGTGGAAAGTTGTGTGGCAGCAGCAGGCCAACTAAAGCAAATTTTGTTGAAAATAAAATGACTACAAGACGATTTGTTGTTTGACTTTTTTAATTTGACTTGAAAACATCAAGAGTAAATGTTTGCTATTTTGTTGTTGTTGGTGTTGTTGTTATCCCCTTCCCATAACTACATTACCTACAACGAGGGAAGGGGATCCTTTCGTTAAATGTCTAGGAAATTTTCTAAAAACATGAAAATTATAACGAAAACTAAGGAAACAACAACACAACATAAAGACAAGAAATTCGTTACAAGAAAATACAACGTTTTTCTCAATAAAAAAAAACTAAGAACAACAACAACAAATATATAGTTTCACTCGATGGCAGAAAAGCAATTCATCTTCTTTTCAGTAGCGTTCAACATGAGTGATATGAAGGCATTTGGTAAATAGTTTTTGAGATGTCTTTCTGTCTGTCTCGCTGTATGCGTACAAATCTATTTATAAAAAAAAGTATTTAAATCAAATTGTTTGATTGCAAAGTTGCCTTTTGACATGAATTCATTTATAAAGAGAAATCAAATTAAATTTTATTTTATTTTTAAATCAAATACATTTATTTTCTTAAACAAAAACCCCAGAAAACTTAAATTCTTTAAGAAAAAACAAACAAATTAAAAAAGTACCATTTCTACTACTATTTTAAAATTGCAAAATAACTATTTTTTTGTTAATATTAGTGCTTAACAAATAAATTCCCTAATTTTAGAAAAAATACTACCTTATAAAAAAAGTAGCTAAATTAGTAGTTCTTGGGAAAAATTTAATGTAAAAACTTTTGTAAAACATATTCCACTCTAAAAACTTAAGAAATCTAAACTTTTTGAAAAAAGTAGTATTTCTACTACTAATTTAAAATGGCAAAAAAACTACATTTTTGCTAACAGCAATGCTTAAGAAATAAATTCCCTAATAAATTTTAGAAAAAATACTACTTTTTTTAAAAAAAGTAGTAGCTATTTTAGTACTTTTTGGGAAAAAATTACAAAAAGTAGCATTAACTTAAACTAAAAATTTTTGTAAAACATATTCCACTCTAAAAACATAAGAAATCTAAACTTTTTGAAAAAAGTAGTATTTCTACTACTAATTTAAAATGAGAAAATAACAAAATTTTTCCCATTGCTAAAGCTTAACAAATAATTTCCATAACAAATTTTATAAAAAATAATACTTTTTACAAAATAGTAGTAGCTAATTTAGTAGTTTTTGTAAAATTTTTATTAAAAATCTATTTTTTTTATTGCTGAAATTTTTCTAAATTATATTCTAGCGCAAAAATTTCAAATTTCAATGCTTTTGTTAAAAAGTAGTATATCTACTACTATTTTTAAATTGCTTAAAACTCATGGTTTTCCAAACATTTTTTAAATGAAATTAATCCCATAACAACTTTTATTTCAAAATACTAATTTTTGGAAAATAGTAGTAGCTAATTTAGAAGTTTTTGTAAAATTTTTATTAAAAATCTATATTTCTTATTGCTGAAATTTTTCTAAATTATATTCTAGCGCAAATAGTTCAAATTTCAATGATTTTGTTATAAAGTAGTATTTCTACTACTATTTTTAAATTGCTTAAAACTCGAGATTTTTCAATTGTTATTTCAATTGAAGTAATTCCCTAAACAAATTTTGCAAAATTTACTACTTTTTGCAAAATAGTAGCAGCTAATTTAGTAGTTTTTGTTAAATTTGTGTTAAAAACATATTTTTCTTATTGCGAAAAATTTTCTAAATCATATTGTAGGGGAAAAAGTTCCAATTTCCATACTTTTGCTAAAAAGTAGTATATCTACTACTATTTTTAAATTGCTTAAAACTTAAGTTTTTTCAATTGTTACTACAAATCAAATTAAGACCATAAGAAATTTTCCACAAAATACTACTTTTTGCAAAATAGTAGAAGCTAATTTAGAAGTTTTTCTAAAATTTTTATTAAAAATCAATTTTTCTTATTGCGAAAAATTTTCTAAATCATATTCTAACGAAAAAAGTTCAAATTGTATAACTTTTGTTAAAAGGTTGTATTTTTACTACTATTTTTAAATTGCTTAAAACTCGAGTTTTTCAATTATTACCTCAAATGAAATTATACTTTAGCAAATGTTGTAAAATTTTGTATTTTTTGCAAAAAAGTAGTAGCTTTTTAGCACTTTTTTAACAATTGATCTGTTCAATACATTTTGGTATTTATTTTCCTTTTTTTAAGAATATTTTCTGAAACATTTAATTGGATTTTTCTCTTTTTCAATTTTTTTATTCCTTTTGTCACCGTTTACGAATTTAAATGACATTTCAACATGAAAATTGTTGTGAATAAAAATAAACAAGCAGCGCAAAACCATCAAATTGTGAAAATAAACATCCTTCAACTTTTTTTAATACTTTTTTCGTTTATTTTTCTTTTTCGTTTAACAATTGTATTGTTTGAAAGTGTTGTCGTCTTGTGGCCAAAAAAAAAAAAAAAAAAATATAAACAACAACAACGTTGAAAGAAAAACTAAAAGTAGCAGCAAAAGAAATCCGAAAAAAACTTAACCACAAACCAATAAAGAAATGCAAACATATAAAACTAAAGAAAAAATCTTTAAATCTTTTAAAAAGTTCTTAAAAAAAGTAATAAAAATAAAATCAATTTCATGAAAAAAAGTTTTAAGCTAAAAATAAAACTAATTAAAAAACCATTTAGATTTTCTTGAAATTTAATTTTGTTTACAAACTTAAGGATTACACTGTAATTTTCTTCTCTAACTATTTGCTCTCTCATTTTAGAATACATATTCAAATTCTAATTTATTTTAATTAAAAAAAACATAATTTTCTCTTGTAAATAAACAAATTGGGCAGTTTTATTAATAATAAAAAACATAAATTTAAACAAATTGAGAAAAATTTTCAGAAAAAAAAAGAAAATTATGGGCCAAAAAACAGACCGGCAAATGAAACATTTTTCACATGATTTGTGGCAAAAAAAAAAAAAAAAAACAACAACAGCAAAAATAACATCATCTACATAAATCCATAATCTAAACACAACAAATCCCTCAAATTATGAAATTTTGAAAATTCCCCCCATCGATACATACATTTTAGTTTATGCTTAGGAAAATGTTTTTCAGTTTTAACAGAAAGGTGTGCTGAGTGTGCTGTGCTCCATGCATGGAAAATTCAATAATTTAGTACTTTTTGATATAGAAAAATACCGCGGTACTCTCCCGAAATTTTCGTTACTTTTTCTTAATTATAAACTATCTTGACTTCATTATAGTCTAGAATATAATATAGTCTTTAGAATAGCTTATAGTCTGTTCTATTGTCTGTCCTAAAGTCTAGTCTTTAGCCTATAATCTGTACTATAGTCTAGTCTAAAGTTTGGACTATAGTCTGATCTATAGTCTGGATTATAGTATGATCTATAGTCTGGACAGTCTAGTCTATAGTTAAGACTATTGTCTAGTCTATATTCTGGACTACGGGCTACTCTATAGTCTGGATTATAGTCTAGTCTATAGTCTAGTCTATAGTCTGGCCAATAGTCTAGTCTATAGTGTGTAGTCGAGTTTATAGTCTACCTTATAGTCTAGTCTAGTCATAGTCTGGAATATAGTATAGTGTTAGTCTCGACTATAGTCTAGTCTATAGTATGGACTATAGTCTAGTCTATAGTCTGGACTATAGTCTAGTTTATAGTCTTATTTATAACCTAATCTATAGAATGGACTATAGTCTTGCCCTATGGCCTTTACTATAGTCTGGACTATAGTCTTGTCTATGGGCTTTACTATCGTCTGGACTATAGTCTAGGCTATAGTCTGAACTATAGTGTAGTCTATGGTCTGGATTATAGTCTAGTCTATAGTCTAGTTTATAGTCTGGCCTACATTCTGGACTACAGTCTAGTCTATAGTCTAGTCTATAGTCTGGCCTACATTCTGGACTACAGTCTAGTCTATAGTCTGGACTATAGTCTGGACTACAGCAAAGGTCATAGACAAGACTATATATATAGTATATAGTCTGGACTATAGTCTGGCCTACATTCTGGACTACAGTCTAGTCTATAGTCTGGACTATAGTCTGGACTACAGTCTGGACTATAGACTAGTCCATAGTCTGGACTATAGTCTAGTCTACAGTCTGGACTTAGTCTGGACTACAGTCTGGACTACAGTCTGGACTACAGTCTGGACTATAATCTGGACTACAGTCTGGACTATAGTCTGGACTACAGTAAAGGCCATTGACAAGACTATATATATAGTCTATAGTCTGGACTATAGTTTGGTCCATAGTCTGGACTACAGTCTAGTCTATAGTCTGGTCTATAGTCTAGTCTACAGTCTGGACTTTAGTCTAGTTTACAGTCTGGACTATAGTCTGGACTACAGTCTGGACTACAGTTTGGACTATAGTATGGACTTCAGTCTGGACTATAGTCTGGACTATAGTCTGGACTATAGTCTGGACTATAGTCTGGACTATAGTCTGGACTATAGTCTGGTCTACAGTCTGGAGTTAGTCTGGACTACAGTCTGGACTATAGTCTGGACTACAGTAAAGGCCATAGACAAGACTATATATAAAGTCTATAGTCTGGACTATAGTTTGGTCCATAGTCTGGACTATAGTTTGATCCATAGTCTGGACTACATTCTAGTCTATAGTCTGGACTATAGTCTAGTCTACAGTCTGGACTTTAGTCTAGTCTACAGTCTGGACTTCAGTTTGGACTATAGTATGGACTTCAGTCTGGACTATAGTCTGGACTATAGTCTGGACTATATTCTGGACTATAGTTTGGACTATAGTCTGAACTATAGTTTAGTCTATAGTCTAGTGTATAGTCTGAACTATAGACTAGACTATAGTCCAGACTCTGGCCTATAATCTGGACTACAGTTTAGTCTATAATCTGCACTATAGTTTAGTCTATAGTCTGGAGTATAGTCTAGTCTATAGTCTAGTTTATAGTCTAGTCCATAGTCAAGTCTGCAGTCTATAGTCTAGTCCATAGTCTAGTCTATAGTCTATTCTACAATGTAGTCTAGTACATAGTGTATAGTCTATTCTACAGGGTAGTCTATAGACTAGTCTAATTTAAAGTGTAGTACTATTTCAAATTTTTAATTTCCCATGCCTGTTGTGCTCCCTTTCCCCCCCCTTTTCATCATTATCGTACACATGTTTTACTTGCTAACTCTGTGTAGTTTTTGGGCAAAAAACGTTGATAATTTCGAGTGGGTGTTTGTTTTCATTTGATCGCGCAGGAAAAGTGGTTTTTTCGTTGACTAAGTGCGTTTAGCTCCAAATGAATTTTTGAATTTCTGTGGTCGTTTTGTTCCGCTTGTCAGTCAGTCTGTCCTTAAAGTTGACTGTCATTATGTTTTCTGTCATTTTTCCACTGTTAGAATTTAATATCAAAGCTCTTTTCATTAAAATGCAAATGATTTTTTTGCACAGTGGGTCCAGAAAAATAAATATTTGCAAAATGTGTTATGAAATATATTCAGTTTGTAGTAAAGATTGATAAAACACCAGTTTTAAGCAATTTTAAAATAGTAGTAAAAATACTACTTTTTTTATTAAAGTTAAAAAAAGTTCCAAAAATTTGAAAATTAATTCGAAAAAAGTAATAAAATTAAAAAAAGTCAAAAATTCCCACTGTTTCTCTTTAATATATACTCTTTTTGTGTCTGCTCTCTCTCTCTCTACTATGCATTCTCTTCATTAAAATAATTTTAATATTTTTTATTATTAATATTTTAAACAAAAACTGCGTGTGTGTGGCTTTTCCTACACTGATCACTTATGACAGCGGTAAGCGTTTTAGCTGTTCACTAATAATTTATGGCAAAAACGTTTTTCTTCTTGTTTTTGTTTTTTCTGCAAACAACTTTTCCCTCCTAAAATCTATTATTCAACAAAAAAAAAGACAGGCACAAACCGTCCAAAATTTTTCGCGAAAGGCAAAGAGCTTTTAACTTGCCTCTATAGGTGTGTGTGTGTGTTTTTTTTGGCTAAAAACGTAAAACTATTTGAAAAATTTTGATTGGCGTAAATTAAAATCTGTATGGTGTATATATTTCAATATATCTTTTTTTTTTCAATTCAAAATTTGAATATTATTTGGCTTTATGGTTTATATTTTTTTTTTCTTAATCTTTTCTAATGTCTGGCTGATGTGTAAAATTAATGCGGTATCAAGTGGATTTTGTTTGAATTAAAGAATTTCAATATCTTGTTTTTTTTGGTTTGTTTGTAAACAGACCAAAAAAATAAACGTTTAAATTGTTGAAATAGAAAAATATATGTATTTTTAAGTAATTAATTGCAAATGAAAATGTTTTAATTTTAAAAGTAAAAAAATTAATTTAGTTTAGAGGTTGAAATAGTTTAAGTAGAAGCATATATTACGAAATTCAGCATAAAAAATTGCTCTTTGGTTTATTTTATAATTTAGTTTCTAATTTGGACTATAGTCTACACTATAGTCTAGTCTATAGTCTAGTCTAAAGTCTAGTCTAAAGTCTAGTCTAAAGTTTAGTCTATAGTCTAGTCTATAGTCTAGTCTATAGTCTAGTCTATAGTCTAGTCTATAGTCTAGTCTATAGTCTAGTCTATAGTCTAGTCTATAGTCTAGTCTATAGTCTAGTCTATAGTCTAGTCTATAGTCTAGTCTATAGTCTAGTCTATAGTCTAGTCTATAGTCTAGTCTATAGTCTAGTCTATAGTCTAGTCTATAGTCTAGTCTATAGTCTAGTCTATAGTCTAGTCTATAGTCTAGTCTATAGTCTAGTCTATAGTCTAGTCTATAGTCTAGTCTATAGTCTAGTCTATAGTCTAGTCTAGTCTAGTCTAGTCTATAGTCTAGTCTATAGTCTAGTCTATAGTCTAGTCTATAGTCTAGTCTATAGTCTAGTCTATAGTCTAGTCTAGTCTATAGTCTAGTCTATAGTCTAGTCTATAGTCTAGTCTATAGTCTAGTCTATAGTCTAGTCTATAGTCTCTATAGTCTAGTCTATAGTCTAGTCTATAGTCTAGTATAGTCTAGTCTATAGTCTAGTCTATAGTCTAGTCTATAGTCTAGTCTATAGTCTAGTCTATAGTCTAGTCTATAGTCTAGTCTATAGTCTAGTCTATAGTCTAGTCTATAGTCTAGTCTATAGTCTAGTCTATAGTCTAGTCTATAGTCTAGTCTATAGTCTAGTCTATAGTCTAGTCTATAGTCTAGTCTATAGTCTAGTCTATAGTCTAGTCTATAGTCTAGTCTATAGTCTAGTCTATAGTCTAGTCTATAGTCTAGTCTATAGTCTAGTCTATAGTCTAGTCTATAGTCTAGTCTATAGTCTAGTCTATAGTCTAGTCTATAGTCTAGTCTATAGTCTAGTCTATAGTCTAGTCTATAGTCTAGTCTATAGTCTAGTCTATAGTCTAGTCTATAGTCTAGTCTATAGTCTATCTATAGTCTAGTCTATAGTCTAGTCTATAGTCTAGTCTATAGTCTAGTCTATAGTCTAGTCTATAGTCTAGTCTATAGTAGTATATAGTCTATAGTCTAGTCTATAGTCTAGTCTATAGTCTAGTCTATAGTCTAGTCTATAGTCTAGTCTATAGTCTAGTCTATAGTCTAGTCTATAGTCTAGTCTATAGTCTAGTCTATAGTCTAGTCTATAGTCTAGTCTATAGTCTAGTCTATAGTCTAGTCTATAGTCTAGTCTATAGTCTAGTCTATAGTCTAGTCTATAGTCTAGTCTATAGTCTAGTCTATAGTCTAGTCTATAGTCTAGTCTATAGTCTAGTCTATAGTCTAGTCTATAGTCTAGTCTATAGTCTAGTCTATAGTCTAGTCTATAGTCTAGTCTATAGTCTAGTCTATAGTCTAGTCTATAGTATAGTCTATAGTCTAGTCTATAGTCTAGTCTATAGTCTAGTCTATAGTCTAGTCTATAGTCTAGTCTATAGTCTATAGTCTAGTCTATAGTCTAGTCTATAGTCTAGTCTATAGTCTAGTCTAGTCTAGTCTATAGTCTAGTCTATAGTCTAGTCTATAGTCTAGTCTATAGTCTAGTCTATAGTCTAGTCTATAGTCTAGTCTATAGTCTAGTCTATAGTCTAGTCTATAGTCTAGTCTATAGTCTAGTCTATAGTCTAGTCTATAGTCTAGTCTATAGTCTAGTCTATAGTCTAGTCTATAGTCTAGTCTATAGTCTAGTCTATAGTCTAGTCTATAGTCTAGTCTATAGTCTAGTCTATAGTCTAGTCTATAGTCTAGTCTATAGTCTAGTCTATAGTCTAGTCTATAGTCTAGTCTATAGTCTAGTCTATAGTCTAGTCTATAGTCTAGTCTATAGTCTAGTCTATAGTCTAGTCTATAGTCTAGTCTATAGTCTAGTCTATAGTCTAGTCTATAGTCTAGTCTATAGTCTAGTCTATAGTCTAGTCTATAGTCTAGTCTATAGTCTAGTCTATAGTCTAGTCTATAGTCTAGTCTATAGTCTAGTCTATAGTCTAGTCTATAGTCTAGTCTATAGTCTAGTCTATAGTCTAGTCTATAGTCTAGTCTATAGTCTAGTCTATAGTCTAGTCTATAGTCTAGTCTATAGTCTAGTCTAGTCTAGTCTAGTCTAGTCTATAGTCTAGTCTATAGTCTAGTCTATAGTCTAGTCTAGTCTAGTCTAGTCTAGTTTATTGTCTTCTCTATAGTCTTTTTTATAATCCAAACTCTTGTATTTAGACCTGTTGAAAGTTTTTGATTTCCTTTTACAACCTGTGCTATTTTCTTGACCTCTACTGTCTATAAAATATAAATTTATAGTTTAAACACTTGTAAATCAACACATATTTTAAGCATAAAATGCCATAAAAGAACAAACAAATAAACAAGAGTAAACATGTCTGTCTTCTTTAGCATTATTCTTCATATTTAATTTACGTGCAACATTGTGTTGCACTAGAAAATATACTTGATATACTTGATATTTATATCTCAATACCGACAGCAAGCACACAGATAGACAGACAAACATTTTCAATCCTAATGATGGTCAATTGTTTGAAAAAATTTAACCTAGAGAGGAGAGGTAGGCAATTAAAAAGATTTTTAAGCAATTTAAAATCAAAATAAACTTATTCTCTAATGTAATAAGATGTTTAGTTTTTTTGAAAAATTTTAGACCTAACATCTTCTAGGACGGTCTTAAGTTTTGTGTCGGTATCTATTCCTTTGAAATTTTGATATGTGTGGCCGTATTGTCTGATTTGTTGGATACTAATTTTATTACAATATTTCCTACATATGTATATTATCCCATATGAATTAATATCTATTATTTACATCCCTCCCCTAGTATGTCTGTTCGTGGTCCGTGATTTATTTTTGGTTTGACTATAAAAAATTTGCTTGTCTGACCGTTCGTTTTTCCTGTACACTGCACGTTTAGTTTACACTCTAAGAATTTCAAATGAATTATTTGTGGTCGACTGAATTCTTTGTCTATTCTTGCATTTTTTTTATTCACTTTTCATTTTTATTAAATGTGCAGCAGCAAGTACAAGACAGCACTTTTCTTAAATTTTTTTTCTAATTTGTTTTACTTCTATTTATAATAGAAAAAAGAAATAAAGACTAAAAAGCCCTCTTGGCTAAAATGAATGTTTACATGAAAATCTAATGAATAGATATTAGAACGTTAGTCGTCTATTCAATGTTTGTATATGTGTGACTATAGCATAATCTTTTCACAAATATACATAT
This sequence comes from Lucilia sericata, assembly GCF_015586225.1. Classification (NCBI taxonomy): domain Eukaryota; kingdom Metazoa; phylum Arthropoda; class Insecta; order Diptera; family Calliphoridae; genus Lucilia; species Lucilia sericata. Next base: position 67,253 of record NW_023995099.1, on the reverse strand, counting down.
AAAATGCATATGTACAAGTAGTTTAACTTCTTAGATTCAATTTTGCAATTTAATATTAGACAAAAGGCGATAAATACAAAAACAAACAAACAAAATGAAATTAAAATGTTTTGATACAAAAAGCAAAAATTGCTTAGAATTTGATTTATTGTATAATAAAAGGCAAAAAAAATATTTGTAAACAATTTTTAAAAGAACAACAATTTAAAGGAGAATTTAAATTTAGTTTAAGGTAAAAATTGCTAAAAATTTTAAGTTTAAAATTGCCCACAGGCTAGAAAGTCAAACTATAGCTACGGGCAGACTGTAGACTATAGACTAGACTATAGATAGACTATAGACTAGACTATAGACTAGACTATAGACTAGACTATAGACGAGACTAGACTAAGACTATAGACTAGACGATAGACTAGACTATAGACTAGACTATAGACTAGACTATAGACTAGACTATAGACTAGACTATAGACTAGACTATAGACTAGACTATAGACTAGACTATAGACTAGACTATAGACTAGACTATAGACTAGACTATGGACTAGACTATAGACTAGACTATAGACTAGACTATAGACTAGACTATAGACTAGACTATAGACTAGACTATAGACTAGACTATAGACTAGACTATAGACTAGACTATAGACTAGACTATAGACTAGAACTATAGACTAGACTATAGACTAGACTATAGACTAGACTATAGACTAGACTATAGACTAGACTATAGACTAGACTATAGACTACTATAGACTAGACTATAGACTAGACTATAGACTAGACTATAGACTAGACTATAGACTAGACTATAGACTAGACTATAGACTAGACTATAGACTAGACTATAGACTAGACTATAGACTAGACTATAGACTAGACTATAGACTAGACTATAGACTAGACTATAGACTAGACTATAGACTAGACTATAGACTAGACTATAGACTAGACTATAGACTAGACTATAGACTAGACTATAGACTAGACTATAGACTAGACTATAGACTAGACTATAGACTAGACTATAGACTAGACTATAGACTAGACTATAGACTAGACTATAGACTAGACTATAGACTAGACTATAGACTAGACTATAGACTAGACTATAGACTAGACTATAGACTAGACTATAGACTAGACTATAGACTAGACTATAGACTAGACTATAGACTAGACTATAGACTAGACTATAGACTAGACTATAGACTAGACTATAGACTAGACTATAGACTAGACTATAGACTAGACTATAGACTAGACTATAGACTAGACTATAGACTAGACTATAGACTAGACTATAGACTAGACTATAGACTAGACTATAGACTAGACTATAGACTAGACTATAGACTAGACTATAGACTAGACTAGACTATAGACTAGACTATAGACTAGACTATAGACTAGACTATAGACTAGACTATAGACTAGACTATAGACTAGACTATAGACTAGACTATAGACTAGACTAGACTAGACTATAGACTAGACTATAGACTAGACTATAGACTAGACTATAGACTAGAATCTAGACTATAGTAGGGACAAGATTAGAACATAGTCTGTTTTCCTTGTGTGCAATTAGTTCTAGACACATTCTTTAAAAAAAAATAACGTTTTTTGCCACATACTTACGTACATTGTAGATGAGATATATTAACACATTGCCATTTGCTGCTCTTGCTGCTGCAGTAGCAAGCAGTTGATCAACTGTCTCTGCTGCTACTTCTGTTGCTGTCTTTGATTTTTAGCTACTGGCTTTTTAATTTCAATAAAATCTCTTCTGTCTGACTAAATAGTAAATAATTTTCTAGCATCAGACCAGACTCGGGCAATTTCATTATATTTTTCTTGAAGTGTTTGTTTGTCTGCTGTTGTGCTGCTGCTGTGTTTGGCTCTTGATGTTGATGTCTGTCTTTTAGTTTAGCTTGATTTTTATTTACACAAATTGTCTCAAAAGACAATTTAATTAAGATGTTGTACGGTTGTATGTCGTTCGTTCTGTACTAAAAGAAATTATATGAAAGAAAAGAAAATGAAGGAAAGAACTCAATTAGAATTTAATTGTTTAAATTGTTAAAACTAGGGATGCCAAACGGGAATTCCCGATTCCCGAAAATCCCGGGATTTTCGGGATTTGAAAGTACCGAAAACCGGGATTTTAAAAAATGAAATCCCGGGAAATTTCGGGATTTTAAAATCCCGAATTTTTAAGTATTTTTCCGCTATTTATATACATTATAAAGTACTAAATAAGAGAATTTTAAAAGTTTTTGGACTGAAGATGACTCTACTAACTTACAAGCTGAAATATCAAAAAAAAAAAAGTAAGAGTGCTATATTCGGCAATGCCGAATATGCTTTTCTATAAACATCAGGGTGATATTACTCATCAAATTTACTGATAGGATCTTATATGAGAGCTAGGGTGAATCATTGACCGTTTTTATAAAATTTTTCATAATTTTTTTAGACCAATTTTGGTTCATACACTTACCGGTAGGAAGATTTACGTTCCTATAAAAGTTTCTTAGCTTTTGACGAGTAAGAAATTTACTTATCTCAAATTTCATCTCTACACTCGTACTTGTAAGCCAGTAATGAGCGTTAAAGTATTTATCTGGATGGGACCTTATGTAGGTGTAGGGTCAATTATGGACCGAAACACATAAAACTCTGTAGAGAGATTTTGACTCGCATGAAACATATGTGTATCGAATTTCATCGCTATACTTTTTTAAGCCAGTAATGAGCGTTAAAGTCATTTTTTTAACGGGACCTTATATGGGGGTAGGGTCAATTATGAACCGACCCACATAAAATTTGGTAGAGAGGTTTTGGCTCGTCAGGGATTTACTAATATCAAATTTCATTGCTATACTAAATAGGCATAGATACTATCGGATATATAAAAATAACAAGTACGAAATTATAGGCGGGCGAGGCCGACCATATAACCCCATACACCAGTTATGAGAGTAAAATGTAATTTAGTTTTCATAATAAATGTATACCTCGCCTCCGATATATTCTAGCACTTTATTGTTAAAAAACTATTTTTCTGAAATATGCTTGGGGGAAGGACGCCATCATATGAGTCGATCCTCATAAAATTTGGAGGGCGAATTTACGATTACATAAAATGTTTTATGCTGAATTTCATTGCGGCAGTTCTCTTTTTAAGCGAATTGTGGACACTAATTCTTTTTTAAAGCTGTGTTTTGTATGGGAGCTCGGATCAAAAGCCCGATCATTTCAAATTTCATCAGCGTATTTTAGGACAGTATAAAACAAAAGCACTACTCCGGAGAAACCCAATATACCATCCCTACTAAGGTTATAAAAAGGGCAATAAATAGGCATTGATACTATCGGATATCTATAATGGAAGTCAACCTGTCAATAAGATGGCGAGAAGATAATTTCCTTGGTTAGTGAACACGGAATATAAGGTGGAGGAGATATAGGTGCAGTACAGGTGGATCGTATGGATCCCCATTACACATACTATTTAAATATTATTTGGAAACCATTGTAAATTTGGATATCATGGATATTATTTTAGGTTTTTATTCTACTATTCAGTGCCTGGGATGGAAAGATTTTTATTCTAAGTATGTACTTTGAATTAATTTGTTTTTCTTTTCACAAAATGCTTATTGGAAAGTAAACACCTACTAAGAGTATTCATATTGCAATATGAAATAAAACATTTTATTTTTGTCGGTAAATTATTAAGATTTTTTGAATTTTTTTTATATTTTTCGGGATTTAGAAATCCCGAAAATCCCGGGATCCCGATATCGGGATTCCGGGATTTATTTAAAAATCCCGAATCCCGGGATTTCTAAAAACCAGTCCCGATTGGCATCCCTAGTTAAAACGTTATACTAAAACTAACAGAACTAAAGAAGCAGCAACATTTCGGGGGAGTTTTTGCTTGTTGGCTGGCTGTCTAGCTGCTGCTGCAAGAGTTGTATGTGTGGCAAAGTTGCACATGCCAGTTTGTGGTGGGCGTTTGTTTTGTAATTACCCAACAGACACACACCACAAACTGCATTTGGTAATTTCTCTTAAAGAAAACATTTAAATTGATTATACAACTAAAACATTAAAGTAGACATACTGACTGACAGGGTTGCAAAAAGGCCAAAGAAAATGTTCTTTTAATTTTTTAAGAAGTTCTATTTAAGAATTTCATTGCATTTTATTAATTGTTTTTAACATTAGTATGAGTGTTTTAAGAACTCTGAAAGAAAGAAAGAAAAAACCTTGAGCTAATTTTATTTTCCTGACGAAGAGAAGAACTAATTTCCTAAATTTTCATGTCGTCTGCCATTAGTGCAAAATTTCACTTGTTCAGTTGTTTATTTATTTGTTTTGTTGTATTTTTAAGGTTGTCATGATGTTTAAAGCATTTTTGACAGCTTTAGAAGCAAATCTTGCAACTAATTAACGCAAAATTTTATCTGAAGAAAATACATAAAACAAGATGAATATAATGAACATGTTCTTATTATGTCCAAAATAGATAGACATTTTAATTAGAACGCATTTGACTAAGGCCATAATGACACGACAACAACAGCAACATTATATAAAAAAACAAAACATTTTTGCATATTTTATCTTGTGATAATTTTGTTTAAATTCCATTAAACCTTTTATGTTTGCTTTATTTTGACACCTTTCTTCGAGGTAATTACAGATAAAGTTGTTTAGAAAGTCTATTGACAATGTGTCAAAAAGGGAATTTTTTATCATATTTTTAGGAAATAAATGCATTATGTGAAGGTCATTTGGAAAAATTGCTAGATTATAAACTAGACTACACTAGACACTAGACTATACACTAGACTATACACTAGAGTATAGACTAGACTATAGATTAGACTATAGACTAGACTATAGACTAGACTATAGACTAGACTATAGACTAGACTATAGACTAGACTATAGACTAGACTATAGACTAGACTATAGACTAGACTATAGACTAGACTATAGACTAGACTATAGACTAGACTATAGACTAGACTATAGACTAGACTATAGACTAGACTATAGACTAGACTATAGACTAGACTATAGACTAGACTATAGACTAGACTATAGACTAGACTATAGACTAGACTATAGACTAGACTATAGACTAGACTATAGACTAGACTTTAGACTAGACTATAGACTAGACTATAGACTAGACTATAGACTAGACTATAGACTAGACTATAGACTAGACTATAGACTAGACTATAGACTAGACTATAGACTAGACTATAGACTAGACTATAGACTAGACTATAGACTAGACTATAGACTAGACTATAGACTAGACTATAGACTAGACTAGACTAGACTATAGACTAGACTATAGACTAGACTATAGACTAGACTATAGACTAGACTATAGACTAGACTATAGACTAAACTATAGACTAGACTATAGACTAGACCGTACACTAGACTAGACTATAGACTAGACTATAGTCTAGACTATAGACTAGACTATAGTCTAGACTATAGACTAGACTATAGACTAGACTATAGACTAGACTATAGACTAGACTATAAACTATAGACTAGACTATAAACTATAGACTAGACTATAAACTATAGACTAGACTATAGACTAGACTATAGACTATAGACTAGACTATAGACTAGACTATAGACTAAACTATAGACTAAACTATAGACTAAACTATAGACTAAACTATAGACTAAACTATAGACTAAACTATAGACTAAACTATAGACTAAACTATAGACTAAACTAAACTATAGCCTAAACTATAGACTAAACTTTAGACTAAACTATATACTAAACTATAGACTAAACTTAAGACTAAACTATAGACTAAACTATATACTAAAGTTTAGACTAAACTATAGACTAAACTATAGACTAAACTATAGACTAAACTATAGACTAAACTTCAGACTAAACTATAGACTAAACTAAACTATAGACTAAACTATAGACTAAACTTTAGACTAAACTTTAGACTAAACTTTAGACTAAACTATAGACTAAACTATAGACTAAACTATAGACTAAACTTCAGACTAAACTATAGACTAAACTATAGACTAAACTATAGACTAAACTATAGACTAAACTATAGACTAAACTATAAACTAAACTATAGACTAAACTTTAGACTGAACTATATACTAAACTATAGACTAAACTATAGACTAAACTATAGACTAAACTTTAGACTAAACTATAGACTAAACTTTAGACTAAACTATAGACTAAACTATAGACTAAACTATAGACTAAACTATAGACTAAACTATAGACTAAACTATAGACTAAACTATAGACTAAACTATAGACTGTATATATGACAGACTCCAAAAAAGTCCAACAAAATTAAGCCAGTTGCAGCAGCCTACCTGCCAGGAAAACTGCTGCTGCCTCTAGATTTATGTGTTAAAAGGAGAGATGCGACATAAACATTGTTATTTTTAATTTTTTATGATGAATTATAATAATTCTCTTAAAACTTACGAGTTTAAAGTACTTTTAGTATCTCTTCCCTACCCCCATTCCCTATCTTTCCCCAGCCTACCACAGTTTAATTGCTGTAAAAAGGTATGACAACTGAAATTCATTATAATTATTTAGACACAAGTGGTCATTAAAATTAAAAAAAAAAAACACACGCGCTTAACAGCAACTTTGCACTTAGTTGTTGAAAATTTCAGATTTTGCTGTTGAAAATGTTGTTAAACTAAAGACTCAAAAAGAAACTTGATAATTATGACGAAAAAATGTATGTTTGCTATACTTTTTGTTTAAACATTAAATACTCTTTTGTCTTTAGCTGTTTGTTTGTTTTCTTAACAAATTAAAAACATTTAATTAACTTCCGTTAATCATCTTTATCATAATTATATTAATGTCATCATTGTGTGGTTAAATTGTTATTAGAAACGGATATGACAGACCGAGTGTAACTGAAGACTATTTATGGTGAGTTAATTTAAATGTACTTAAATAGCGGAACAGATTTGAAGAAATAATTGAAGTTTTGAACAATTTGTTAGGGAAAATTTTAAAATTACAGGTGATGGGAGAAGTAAAGAGTAGATTATGAAGATTGTTTTACAAACTTCAGTGTAATTTCTAAAGTTTAGACTATAGAGGCATCAGAAGTCTAAAAAATAGTCAAGGAAATAGTTTAGTATATAGTATAGCCTATAATGTAGTCTATAGTCTGGTTTATAGTCTAGTGTATAGTCTAGTGTGTAGTTTACAGTCTAATTTATAATTTTGCCTATAATCTATAGTCTGGTCTATAGTCCAGTCAATAATCTGGTCTATAGTGTAGTTTATAGTCTAGTGTATAGTCTAGTGTATAGTCTAGTGTATAGTTTACAGTCTAATTTATAATTTTGCCTATAGAATAGTCTAGTCTGTATTCTAGTCTATAGTTTGGTCGATAGTCTAGTCTATAGTCTATTCTGTAATCTATATTTTACTGTATATTCTAGTCTAGTCTAGCCTAGTCTGTCTCTACTTTAGTCTACATTTTGGTCAATATAATATTCCATTGACTATTTAGTAGTCTATAGTCTAGTCTATAGTCTAGTCTATAGTCTAGTCTATTGTCTAGTCTATAGTCTAGTCTATAGTCTAGTCTATTGTCTAGTCTATAGTCTAGTCTATAGTCTAGTCTATAGTCTAGTCTATAGTCTAGTCTATAGTCTAGTCTATAGTCTAGTCTATAGTCTAGTCTATAGTCTAGTCTATAGTCTAGTCTATAGTCTAGTCTATAGTCTAGTCTAGTCTAGTCTATAGTCTAGTCTATAGTCTAGTCTATAGTCTAGTCTATAGTCTAGTCTATAGTCTATAGTCTAGTCTATAGTCTAGTCTATAGTCTAGTCTATAGTCTAGTCTATAGTCTAGTCTATAGTCTAGTCTATAGTCTAGTCTATAGTCTAGTCTAGTCTAGTCTATAGTCTAGTCTATAGTCTAGTCTATAGTCTAGTCTATAGTCTAGTCTATAGTCTAGTCTATAGTCTAGTCTATAGTCTAGTCTATAGTCTAGTCTATAGTCTAGTCTATAGTCTAGTCTATAGTCTAGTCTATAGTCTAGTCTATAGTCTAGTCTATAGTCTAGTCTATAGTCTAGTCTATAGTCTAGTCTATAGTCTAGTCTATAGTCTAGTCTATAGTCTAGTCTATAGTCTAGTCTATAGTCTAGTCTATAGTCTAGTCTATAGTCTAGTCTATAGTCTAGTCTATAGTCTAGTCTATAGTCTAGTCTATAGTCTAGTCTATAGTCTAGTCTATAGTCTAGTCTATAGTCTAGTCTATAGTCTAGTCTATATTCTAGTATATAGTTGTCTATAGTCTAGTCTATAGTCTAGTCTATGTCTAGTTTCCTAGTCTGTCTATAGTCTAGTCTATAGTCTAGTTATAGTTCTCTAGTCTAAGTCTAGTCTATAGTCATGTTATATCTAGTAATATCAGTCTGTCTATAGTCTAGGTCTATTGTAAGTCTATAGTTAGTCTATAGTCTAGTCTATATTCTAGGTCTATGTATAGTATATAGTCTAGTCTAATTCTAAGTCTATAGTCTAGTCTATAGTCTAAATCTATATCTAGTCTATAGTCTAGTCTATAGTCTAGTCGATAGGTCTATAGTCTAGTCTATAGTCTAGTCTATAATCTAGTCTATCGTCTAGTCATAATGCTAGTCTAGTCTATAGTCCTAGTCCTGGTAGTGTAGCCTTATGTCTAGTCGCTAGCCTATAGTATAGTCTATTATCTGGTCTATTACTCTAGTCTTAATAATTTGAGATAATCTGATTTCAATCTTTTTCTATTCTTCTATAAATCTCAATTAACTTTGTTCCCTTCAAGTGCCAAAGTCATGAGTTTAAATGCTTAAAACTAACAACTAATTAATGTTGTAATTTTGCAGCGAAAATATGCGACAAAATGGGGAAAAAGAAAATGCAGAATAAGAGCAATATAAAATCTGAAGACTCTTGAAAAAAAGTTCAAATGATTTTTTTTGCCCTTTTATTTACCAGCAATAAGGAGTTAAAATCAGCTTAATACACACCTATTTACTGTCTGCTGCTGACTAGTTTTTTTCTCGTAATTTTCTCATACTTTCTTTTCATTATAGTTTTTGCTCTCAGAATTTGCTATAAATTTTGATTTATGGTACAGAGTGTGTGTGTGTGTGCATTTGAGTTTTGAAACACATTAATTAGTTACAAATTTTCTACTAGTTTGAATCCCTTTTTTTCTATTATTCTTTTTATGTTTTTCTTATATTTCTTTTAATAACTAATTCTTTAGTCTGTGGTTAATTAGCTGCTTTTCATTGGATGTTTTTCAGTTTTTTTTTTGCATTGAAAGTTGCATTATAATCATTATTAAGTTGATTACAGGCTCTAAAGTTGCAAACAATAAATTGCAAAAGTTTCTTGATGATGTTTTTGTTATTGTGGTACAATTTACAAAAACTTTTGATTTAAATTAATCTTTTGAATTTTATTGTTAGGAAAAAAGAATTTGACAGTTGAAATATTGCTGCTTAATCAAAATTTTACTCAAATATGTCTCAAGTTAATTAATGTGAAAGTTTGCGGTAATAATGAAAAGAGAAAGAGGTTGAAAAGTGGTAAATGGGAAATTTTGTTGCAATATTTTCGGTTTAAATCAGGTGAAAAACTTTGTTATAGTTGGTAATTAATCATTGTTATAAGTTGTTAACGAATTTGTGATTAGTTGTGTTAGAAAATAGGATAAATGATTAGGAACACTGGAAGAAAACTTGTTAAAATAACTTGTGTAGTATTATGGTCCTTCGAACCAAACTAATTTAGAACTTTAGCTGTAAAATGTTTGGCAATAATTAGTCCTTATCGGCTAATGTATTTACAGATGTTTACCCATTTTTAAGGACTACCTAATGTTCAATTAAGAAACCGGAAACAAAACTTAAATGGTCCTACGAGCCTAAAGCATTCAGTTAATTAAAACAAATTATAACAAAAGTGGCTAAAAATATGAAAAGAACAAAAAATTTTGTGAAAAAGGAACAATTTTGGTTATGTAAAACTATTTGTAGTAGCATGCTGATGGTCCTTCGGATCCTAATATGTGAATGAGAATTTTTATCTAATTTCTGTTCTTTTTCTCTTTTTTTTTTATAGCCCGCCCAACAACAGAATCAACAGCAACCATTGTTGAATAAATCAAATGATGATTTAAGAAGAAAACGCCCAGAAGCAGCACGGCCAAATCATATTCTATTATTCACCATTATAAATCCCTTCTATCCCATCACAGTTGTAAGTACAATTTGCAAAATTTATATTTAAAAATTTATACAGATTCATTTCAAAAAAAAAAAAAAAAAAATTCAAAACCACACTATAGTTTGGACTATAGACCAGACTATAGTCCAAACCATAGACAAGACTAGACTATAAACAAGACTATAGACAAAACTATAGACAATACTATATATCAGAATATAGATCAAATTAAGGACTAGAATATAGGCCAGACTATAGACAAGACTATATATTAGGCCAAAGAACAGACTATAGACGAGACTATAGATTATACTATATACCAGACTATTAACTGCACTCTAGACCAGACTAGAGACTAGACTATAGACCATACTATAGACTGTACTAAAGACTGTACTAAAGACTGTACTATAGACCAGACTATAGACAAGACTATAGACAAGACTATAGACAAGACTATAGACCAGACTATAGACCAGACTATAGACCAGACTATAGAACAGACTATAGACCAGATTATAGACCTGACTATAGACCAGTCTATAGACCAGACTATAGAAAAGACTATAGACCAGACTATAGAAAAGACTATAAAACAGACTATAGACCTATAGACCAGGCTATAGACCAGACTATAGACCGGACTATAGACCAGACTATAGACCAGACTATAGACCAGGCTATTGACCAGACTATAGACCAGACTATAGTTTAGACTATAGACCAGACTATAGACCAGACTATAGACCAGACTATAGACCAGACTATAGACCAGACTATAGACCAGACCATAGACTAGACTGTAGACCAGACTATAGACAAGACTATAGACTGGACTAAACACCAGACCATAGATAAGTCTATAGACCGTACTATAGACTGGACTGTATATCTGATTATAGACAAGACTATAGACTGGACTATAGACAAGTCTATAGACTGGACTATAGGCAAGTCTATAGACTGGACTATAGACAAGTCTATAGACTGGACTATAGACCTGACTATAGACTGGACTATAGACCAGACTATAGAGCAGACTGTAGAGTAAAGAATATATATACTGGACTAACTGGACTGGACTAAAGAACAAACTATAGTCAAGACAATACTCAAATATGGTCCTTCGAACTGTAATATTGAAATACTGTATCTTTGTTGTACTGAAACTGTTTAAAAACTGCAGATTTAGCTAAAATATTATTACATCCAAAAATTAAACAGATATTTATTATAAAAACAAATTGTCTTCAATTCAATTATGGTCTTTCGAACCGTATTATTAAGGCTAAAATCCATAAAAACTACAAAATAAGATTTCCAAATTTGTTTTTTAAGCTTTCTAAGAGAAACACTTCAGCAGTTTAACTATTTCCCTAAAGTGTTAAAAAAGGAGGCTAGGTTTTAAACAAAAAAAAAAAAAAAAAACGATAAGAATCCATTAAACATTTAAAAACATGCTGTAAGGCAAACAGCATGCAGTCATTCATTCAAACAAGTCAGTCAACCATTTAAATGATATATGAACATGGTCGTTGTCAGCGTCTTCCTCTAAAACAATACATATGAAAAGCCACCCATACACATGTGTAGGCTGGCAGTTAGTCATTCTTTCATACTTTTTACAAACATTTTTAACACTAGACTTTAAGTACTTAAGTGTTTTAAGGACATCATCGTCATCATCATCATCATCTTCCTCAAGCTAAAAGGCTCAAAAAGAAATCCTGTTATTAAAAACGCTTAGAATCTTTTGCCTCTTCTCTAAAAGTAAGCAACAACAACAAAATCTAGTCATTACTACACGTTTTTATGTATTTTATTATAGTTTTTTTTAGTTGTTGCTTTTTTAAACTACTGTTTTGCAACAAACAATTTGTGTTTTATTCTCCTTTAGTTTAACAAAGTTTATTGTCTTTTTTTTATATAAAAGCAGAGTCTAGTATATTGAGAAACATTCAAGTGTTAGCATTACTTACAGGGGAACAAAACAATGCTCGACAAATGTATTTAAAAAAAAAAGAAACAAAATCTTACCGGAAATAAAAAATGTAAATTTTTTTGTCATCAAGTAGTTTTTCTATTTTTATATGTTTTTTTTGTAATTTTAACTTTTCACACAGTTAACTGTAAAAAATAGAGAAAAGTTATTGTAAAGAAAACCAAAGACCAGGATGTGTAGTCTACTTAGCCAAAAGGATACAATGGGTTTAGGCCAAAGATAGAGTTTTAAAAAATTTTGTTTTAAGAAAGTGTCTGCAGAACAACAATGTTCCTTCGAACTAGAGTTTTATTTATAGTCTGGACTATAGTCTTGTCTTTAGATTGTACTATAGTCTGGACTATAGTCTTGTGTATAGTCCAGTCTATAGTCTTGTCTATAGTCTGAACTACAGTCCAGTCTATAGTCTTGTCTGTACTCTGGACTATAGTCAAGTCTTGTCTATAGTCTAGCCTATAGTCTTGTCTATAGTCTTGTCTATAGTCTTGTCTATAGTCTTGTCTATAGTCTTGTCTATAGTCTTGTGTATAGTCTTGTCTATAGTCTTGTCTATAGTATGGTCTATAGTCCAGTCTGTAGTCTTGTTTATAGTCTGGGCTATAGTCCAGTCTATAGTCTTGTCTATAGTCTGGACTATAGTCCAGTCTATAGTCTTGTCTATAGTCTGGACTATAGTCCAGTCTATAGTCTTGTCTATAGTCTGGACTATAGTCCAGTCTATAGTCTTGTCTATAGTCTGGACTATAGTCCAGTCTATAGTCTTGTCTATAGTCTGGACTATAGTCCAGTCTATAGTCTTGTCTATAGTCTGGACTATAGTCCAGTCTATAGTCTTGTCTATAGTCTGGACTATAGTCCAGTCTATAGTCTTGTCTATAGTCTGGACTATAGTCCAGTCTATAGTCTTGTTTATAATCCGGAGTATAGTGCAGTCCATAGTCTTGTCTATAGTCTGTACTATAGTCCAGTCTATAGTCTTGTCTATGCTCTGCACTATAGTCCAGTTCATAGTCTTGTTTATACTCTGGACTATAGTCCAGTCTATAGCCTTGTCTATAGTCCTGCCTATGGTCTTGTCTATAGTTTTGTCTATAGTCTTGTCTATAGTCTTGTCTATAGTCTTGTCTATAGTCTTGTCTATAGTCTTGTCTATAGTCTGGACTATAGTTTAGTCTATAGTATTGTCTATAGTCTGGACTATAGTCTTTTCTGTAGTCTTGTCTATAGTCTGGACTATAGTCCAGTCTGTAGTCTTGTCTATAGTCTCTACTATAGTCCAGTCTATAGTCTTGTCTATAGTGTGGACTATAGTCCAGTCTATGGTCTTGTCTATAGTCCTGCCTATGGTCTTGTCTATAGTTTTGTCTATAGTCTTGTCTATAGTCTTGTCTATAGTCTTGTCTATAGTCTTGTCTATAGTCTTGTCTATAGTCTGGACTATAGTTTAGTCTATAGTATTGTCTATAGTCTGGACTATAGTCTTTTCTGTAGTCTTGTCTATAGTCTGGACTATAGTCCAGTCTGTAGTCTTGTCTATAGTCTCTACTATAGTCCAGTCTATAGTCTTGTCTATAGTGTGGACTATAGTCCAGTCTATGGTCTTGTCTATAGTCTGGACTATAGTCCAGTCTATGGTCTTGTCTATAGTCTGGACTATAGTCCAGTCTATGGTCTTGTCTATAGTCTGGACTATAGTTTAGTTGGACTTTAGTCCAGTCTTGTCTATAGTCTGGATTAAAGTCCAGTCTATAGTCTTGTCTATAGTCTGGACTATAGTCCAGTCTATAGTCTTGTCTATAGTCTGGACAATAGTCCAGTCTATAGTCTTGTCTATAGTCTGGACAATAGTCCAGTCTATAGTCTTGTCTATAGTCTGGACAATAGTCCAGTCTATAGTCTTGTCTATAGTCTGGACAATAGTCCAGTCTATAGTCTTGTCTATAGTCTGGACTATACTCCGGTCTATAGTCTTGTCTATAGTCTGGACTATACTCCGGTCTATAGTCTTGTCTATAGTCTGGACTATAGTTTTGTCTATAGTCTGGATTATAGTCCGGTCTATAGTCTTGTCTATAGTGTGGACTGCAGTCCAGTCTATAGTCTTGTATATAGTCTGAACTAAAGCGAATTGTAGCATTATTAATATTTTTGTTTATTTTGCTAGTTTTACACCCAGATATTTCTCTAATTTCAATGACATTATATGGCTGTAGGTAAATATTTAGTCATAATAGTAGTAATTGGAAGCGCTGCTTGCAAACAACTTAGACAGACGTCGTTTACATGTAATTGTCACCAGTATCAGTTCAAGTTTTAAATAAAACTATTGAAATGAAAAACCTTAAACTACAACGTGTGTGTGTGTGGTTGCTCTAGAGTTAATTATAGTTTTAACATTTATTTATTTTGATTTTTTTGATATTTAACACTTTTGACATTGATCTTCTCCCCTCTTTTGGTTGTATATTACAAATACTTCCTCTTAGAGTTTATTTATATTTCAAAGTGTCGGTTTAATCTTGTTTTTGTGTAGTAATTAAAGATTTTTCAAGATCAATGTTTAATTTTCATAAATCCAAAAAAATGACTTTGAAGTCATCTTAATTCTACTCTAATACTTGATATTAGATTGCGGGGATTTTGCTATTTTATCTCTAAAATGAAAAATATTTAAATTTTTAATATAAAAATGTATAAAAAAGAAATCAAGAGAAAATAATATATTTTAGATTTTTATGCAACACATGTTTTTCATATGCTGACATTAACAACAAATGTAATGTGACACATTTGACTAAATACATGACTATGCAATGCATATATGTATATTTTTTTGCATTATGTTCTTATTTTGGAATTAAGTGTTAAGGTTGCCACCCCATTTCGAAAAAGTTAAGGCCAAGATAAAGTCATTTAAGATGATTAGAATGGAAAATTTCTTCATATTTAACTGCCTTTAACTTGCTACTGGATAGATTTATCTTTTCCAAAATTGGTGTACAGACCCTATGAGGTTTTGAGATTTTAAAAACTATAATTTTGTTAATAGTGTTCTAACAAAATTTCTGGATTCAAGCAATAAGAAGTTTTGTGTCAAAAATCATTGAAGAAAATCCTTGTCAATTCAAGTGAATTCGATTGCCTACTATTTCCTAATAAATGCAAATAGTTTAATAAAATTTTTGTTGTAGATTCTATGAAGTGTCTAGATTCCATAATTTATAAATTTTTTAAAAAATTTCTTGCAAAATTTTTGACAAAATGATATTTTGTGGAAAAAGTCAGTGAAGAAAATTAAAATGAAAATCTTTGACAACTCAAGTGACTTTGACTGTTTATGATTTTATAGCCAATGAAATTATTTTAACATAATTTTCAGATTTGGATTCCTCGAAGAGTCTAAGTTTAAAAAATCAGAATTTTTTTAAAAAAGTTCTTGCAAAATTTTTTACAAAATAAGATTTTGTGCAAAAAGTCAATGAAGAAAATTAAAAATAAAATTGACAACTCAAGTGACTTTGATTGCCTACGATTTCATAGCAAATGAAAATATTTTAATAAATTTTCAGATTAGGATTCCTAAAAGAGTCTAGTTTTCAAAAATCAAAATTTGTTTAAAAAAGTTCTTGGAAATTTTTTGACAAAATGAGATTTTGTACAAAAAGTCATTGAAGAAAATTAAAATCCTTGACAACTTAAGGACTTTGGTTGCTTACATCTTTATTAAAAATTAAAATATTTTAACAACATTTTCAGATTTGAATTCTTTAAAGTGTCTAATTTCTGAAAACCAAAAAAGTTTTGAAAAAGTTCTCTCTAAATTTTTCGCGAATTGGGAATTTGCGCAAAAAGTCATTTAAGAAAATTCTCATGGAAATTCTTCTTAATTTTCTGAATTCGATTGCGTACAGCTGACATATTTTTTTTTTAAATTTCACATTTTGATTCTCTAAAGTGTCTAGTTTCCAAAAATTCTAATGTTGTTAAAAAAGTTCTTTCAAAATTTTTGGCAAATTGCAAATTTGTGCAAAAAGACGCTATTAAAACTAAAAAAAACAACAAATCTCAATTTCGACCGTTTTTAGAGGCCTACAGCTCAGTCCCGGATTGAACTATTTTCATAAAAATTTAGTACCAGATGCTACAAAGTGTTGAGATTCAAAAATTATAAATTTGTTTAAGACTTTCTAACAAAATTGCTGTAAAAATGAGATTTTTAAACAAAAACTCAGTTTAAAAACTTTTGTAAAATGTTTCTCAATTATAAACGATTTTGTGGGGGTAATGTAGGATAAAGGAATAAAGTATATAGTTTTTAAAAATTTTCTTTAATTCATTTGGCAACCCTGTTTATTGACTTTTGTTATAAGTTTGTTCGTTTTATTTTTTTTTTCTAATTTTTGTCCACCCTCTACTACTAAGTGCATCTTTTGCCCTATTTATCTCAATTTGAATATGTCGTATTTACTATACCTTTTTTTCTATCTCTCTCGATTTTTTTTTTTTTTTTGTATTCTAAAACTATTTTTCCAACTTTTTTCCTTCTTCTATAAGGCAAGGATTATAGCTAACAATAAAAAAACTATAGAAAAAGTTTTCTAACAAGTAAATCCAAATACGTAAGAAAAATCTGAATAAAATGTAGAATAAACTAGAAGCAAAAAAAGTATATAGATAAATGACATTTTATTTGTCCTACACATCATGGCTGTGGTGGTGATGGTGACTGTGGGAGTGTATGGAAGTGATTGCACTGTTCCACATATTTAGTGGACAAGGCCAAACTAAAGTGGGGTATAGTTCCAATCGTTTAATGCAAACGTATGATAATGATAAATGCAGGCTGGAATGAAATTTTTTATATAATTTTAAATGTAATAGAAAAGGTGTTTAAGATTTTGGAGGAAATCTACTTCATAGGAAGTGGTTAGGTAAGGGGCTTTGAAACAACGACTTTAACTTCTAGTATAGTAAAATAATGATGTATGTGGCAGGATTACACTATTTTTCAGAAGTCTATTCATTGCATTGCAGATTCCACTCTAGTGTTTTAATGAGAAACTACTTCCTAGGAAGTGGAAAGGTAATGCAGTTTACAACAAAGACATTATGATGCAATCAACTCTACTAATGAGGTAATGTTAGGATCTTATTAGTTTTTTGCTGTCTGTTAATTGATTTAGATGTTGAAACTCTGATGTTTTGTTGAGAAACTACTTCCAAGGAAGTGAAAAGGTAATTAAGTTTGAAATAACTCTATTATGTTGTAATTAACAGAACTCCTGAGGTATTGTTAGGATCTGAATAGTTTTTTGATGCCTATTGATTGAACTAGAAGTTTAAACTGTTATTTTGCTGAGCAACTACTTCTTGGGAAGTGGAAAGGTAATGGAGTGTACAATTACTTTACAGGAGTTTACAATTAACTGAACTAATGTAGTACTGCTAAGATCTTAATAGTTTTTTCATGCCTAATGATTGAATTATAACTTTAAACTACAGTGTTTTGATGATGTTATTTTGCTGAGCAACTACTTCTTGGGAAGTGGAAAGGTAATGGAGTTTAAAATAACATCACTGGAGTTTACATGGACTGAACTAATGTAGTACTACTAGGATCTTAATAGTTTTTTTGATGTCTATTGATTAAACTATAACATTAAACTACAGTGTTTTGTTGATAAACTACTTCTTGGTAAGTGGAAAGGTAATGGAGTTTACAATGACCACATCAACTTCTTATTAAGTAACAGAGTGATGATTAAGTAACAAAGTGTTTAGCCAGTTTTGTGATGCCTACTGATTGAATTAGAAGTTTAAACTCTTGTTTATTGATGATAAACTACTTCCTAGGAAGTGGAAAGGTAATATAGTTTACAATTTACTCTGGAATTTAAAATATTTTTTAAACTTTTGTCATTTTCTGCTGATAATTACTAAACCAAATACCTACAGCAGCATTCTTACAGCCATTTATTATCTATTATCAGTTGAAAGAAAGTCGAGAGAATAAAACTCCCCACTAAATATGCTGACTTTGCGACATTTGCTAAAATATAGTAGAGAAAAGAAGGAAAAAAAATCTAGAAAAAAAATTAAACAAATCAAGCTAGCTTAAGCCAAAAAAATCTTATGAATTTTAGATATTCAGCCAACAGGAAACAATGCCAAAAATGCAAAAGAAAAAAACACTCCAGGATACTAGACAAAGTCAACTAACACACAAATAAAACATTGATATTACACATGCTGCAACTAACTACTGCAGCCATTAATGCTGCAACTAGTATTATGAATGGATCCCAAAAAAAAAAGAAAATTTGCTTTAGCAAAAATAATTTTTAGAAAAAAAATCCACTTTTTTTTTGTCAAACCTCAATGTTAAATATAAAAGGATTTCCCAATATTTCTCTCTACTACTCATGGCTTAAGGTCTTGTTATTATATATTATCGAATAATGGTTTATTAAGTTTATTTGGGGAGAAAAACTACTAACGAACTAACGAAAAAAAGAAAAAAAATCCCCTGCCAATATTTATTATATAAAATTATGCATATTAAATTTGTAGCAAGAACAAATTTATAGCAAACAACAAAAACATAATAAAGCCTGCAGGGGGTTTTCAAAAAGCTCATATGGTAAGTTTAAAATATTAAAATAAATTTAAACTTATCTAATCTTAAAGTTTAAAGGAAATTTATTGATGTGTTTAAATAAATCTCTTAAAAACTATATTAAATGACTTTTAAAAGAAAAAGTAATTTTAAGAAAATTTTCAAAATATTTTATTAAACAATATTATAGTTTTTTGTCAGCTAACACTTAAGGGAATATAATAGAAAAAATTTTATTAAAAAATATCTAGTTATAATTAAGCTTTAAGCTTCTGAAAAGCTACAAATTTAGACACAATTTTATTAAAAAAACGTTTGAAATGTGTTGCCACACAAACTCATTTTGCCAAAATTTTTGCAATCTAAACACTTAAGAGAATCCAAAAAAACAAATTTTAGAAAAAAATTCCTAACCAAAGTCTTGCTATAGCCCTTCAAAATCAAACAAAATTTAAGAAAATTTCTTGTTATTTTTCTTCCTTGTCTCTTTGTACTAAATCTCATTTTGTCAAAAATTTAGCAAGAACTTTTTTGTCAAAGTTATATTTTTTGGAATCTAAACACTTTAGAGAATCTAAAAAACAAATTTTGGAAAAAAAAATGCCTTACCAAAGTCTTGTATTATTCCTTTAAAGTTAATCAAGTTTTAAGAGATTTTCTTCTTAATTTCCCTCCTTGACTTTTTGTACTAAATCTGATTTGGTTTAAAATTTTGCAAGAACTTTTTTAAAAAAATTATACTTTTTAGAATCGTAACACTTGAAAGATTCTAGAACTAAATTTTTAGGGCAAATTTTTAATTTACAGTCGTGCTGTAGCCCACCAAAATCAATCAAGTTTTAAGAGATTTTCTTGCTAATTTCTCTCCTTGACTTTTTGCACTAAATCAGATTTTGTCAAAAATTTTGCAAAAACTTTTTTAAAAAAATTTCTATTTTTTGGAATCGTAACACTTGACCGAATCTAAAACCAAATTTTTAGAAGAAAATTCCAATTTATAGTCTTGCTGCAGCTCCCCAAAGTCAAACAAGTTTTATGCGATTTTCTTGTTAATTTCCCTCCTTGACTTTTTGCACTAAATATAATTTTCTGAAAAATTTTGCAAAAACTTTTTTCACAAATTTATACTTTTTGGGGCCTTGACACTTAATGGGTTCTCCAAATATAATTTTTAGAAAGAAATCTAATTCATAGTCTTGCTACAGGTCCCCAAAGTCCACAAACTATATCCCATTTTAGTCAAAATTTTTGTTAGAAACTTTTTAAAAAGTTTAATATTTTTAGAATCTGTAGAGTTCAAGAAATCTGTGTGTAAAATTTTATAAAAATATGTTAACTATTAGTCCCACTGTAGGCTATTAAAGACAAACAAGTTTGAATGATTTTCGGGTAAATTTTTCAAAATAACTTTTTGCACAAAATTTCATTTTACCAAAAATTTTGAGAGAACTTTTTCTAAAAACTAAAACTTTTTAGAAACCTGATACCTTAAAGAATCTGTAAGTAAAATTTTATCCCGATAGTTTAAATCATAAAGAAATTATAGGCCTTCGAAATCAAGTAATTTTCTCAAAAAATTTGTTTACTAGTTTTATTGTTTAAATGTTTTTTGTTACAAATCCAACTTAAATTTGTTGTTGTTGTAAAAATTTTATCACTAGAATCTGTATCTAACATCCAAAAACATGTTTTCCCATTTTAGTCTTATTAAAAATACATAAACCTGACAGGTTACTCTCCCAATATCATCAATATGTTTTATGTTAAAATGTCAATTATATAATAAAAAGCAAAGGGGGGACAGAGGTCGAGCTATAAACAAATTCCCTTTTTCTCCTTCTCTATCGTATGCAATATTTATTTATACATACTATAAATGTCATTAGATGTCAAGAAGGTTTGTGTGTAAGTGTGGGGCCTCTGATGCCTGGTATTCACTTTTGATTATCGAGTGTTTTATGTCAAAGTACAAAAAAATATAAATAAAAATACAACAAACAAGAAAACTGGTATCATACATATGTGAGTGATAGACTATGTCTGTCTAGATCTGGCCATCCTAAGTGCATTATCAACACAACAACAATAACAACAATAATGTATGCAAGTGCTGGCTAGTGGCAACTAATAGGGGGGCTGTTTTAGCTTTAAAGGCTAAGGGGGTAGTTTTAAAGCAATCAGTGCTATTTCTCCTCTACTCGGTCTGTCTTTTCGTTAAGGTTTTTAGCATTAGTCGCTCGGTTTATAGATGTCTATATATATAGTGGGTTTTTGTGGTTGGGTAGTTGTCATGTGTTTTGTATGTTATACAATGTGTATGTGTAATATGTCTTCATATGTCATGTGTATGACATTTTTGACATTTTGTTGATTTTTCCAGTTGCTTGGTAGCACTACTAAACCACCACCTTTTCCATCATTATCTACATTATCCCCATCATCATCATTGCATTGCTCTAACCACCTCCCACCCTTATATTTATAAATGTGTTTATTTAGTTGTATAGACTTAGACTATTTTCACCCAGCCTTTCTTTCCTCTTTATGGTATGATGATGTGGTCATTGTATGCAAAAGTAGACAATCCATCACTTCTGTGTACTTAAGTGTAGAGAGTAGTATGTTTCGAGAGTGTATTAATTTCAAAAGGACTTAAATAAATATTTATTTTTTGTGCTGCCTTCTACACATATCCATCATATGTATCTACAGTATCAGTTTTGAAAAACAAGAAATTACTTAAGTGTTTAATTGTATACAAGCAGTTGGTTTTTTTGTATTTACTACTCAATTATGTAGGTATAGTACTATATATCAAAAGGCTAAAATGGACAAAAAAACTATGATTTATAGTGCATTCCATAAAGCACTTTATTCGTTTTTTAATAGTAAAAAAAAAATAAAAACTAACAAATCATATAAAACAGCAGTGACAGTGGAGGACATGAATAAGTACAGGAATGATGAATGATCTATAATCCGGACTATAGACTGGTCTATAGTCCAGACTATAGACTGACATATAAACCAGACTATAGACTGATCCAGACTATAGGCTGATCTATAGTCCAGACTACAGACTGATCTATAAACCTGACTATAGACTGATCTATAGTCCAGACTTTAAATTGTTCTATACTCCAGATTTTAGATAGATCTATAGTCCACTCTATAGACTGATCTATAGTCCAGAATTTAGACTGATCTATAGTCCAGACTTTAGACTGATCTATAGTCCAGACTTTAGACTGATCTATAGTCCACACTATAGACTGATCTATAGTCCACACTATAGACTGATCTATAGTTAAGACTATGGACTGATCTATAGTCCAGACTATAAACTGATCTATAGTCCAGACTATAGACTGATCTATAGTCCAGACTATAGACTGATCCATAGTACAGACTATAGACTGATCTATAGTCCAGACTATAGACTGATCTATAGTCCAGACTATAGACTGATCTATAGTCCAGACTATGGACTGATCTATAGTCCAGACTATAGACTGATCTATAGTCCAGACTATAGACTGATCTATAGTCCAGACTATAGACTAATCTGTAGTCCAGACTATACACTGATCTATAGTCCAAACTAAAGACTGATCTATAGTCCAGACTATAGACTGATCTATAGACCAGACTATAGACTGATCTATAGTCCAGAATATAGACTGATCTATAGTCCAGACTATAGACTGATCTATAGTCCAGACTATAGACTGATCTATAGCCCAGATTATAGGCAGATCTATAGACTGAACTATGGTCCAGACTATAGACTGATCTATAGTCCATACAATCGTCCAGACTATAGGCTGATCTATAGTCCAGACTATAGACTGATCTTTAGTCCATTCTATAGTTATAGATATATATATAGTCCAGACTATAGACTGATATATTGTCCAGACTATAAACTGATATATATTCCAGACTATAGACTGATATATAGTCCAGATTATAGACTAATCTATAGTCCAGGATACAGACTGATCTGTAGACTTATCTTTAGTTCAGACTATAGACTGATCTGCAGTCCAGAATATGGACTGATCTATAGTCCAGACTATAGACTGATCTATAGTCCAGAATATAGACTGATCTATAGTCCAGACTATAGACTGGTCTATAGTCCAGACTATGGACCACAGTCCAGACTATAGACTGATCTGTAGTCGAGAATATAGACTGTTTTATAGTCCGCACTATACACTGAACTATATAGTTCAGACTATAAACTAAACTATAGTCCAGACTATAGATTCAACTATGGTCCAGACTATAGATTCAACTATAGTCCAGACTATGGATTCACCTATAGTCCAGACTATAGATTCACTTATAGTCCAGACTATAGATTCACCTATAGTCCAGACTATAAGTGAATTTATCTGGACTACAGATCTGTCTTTAGTCTTATAGACTGATCTATAGTCCAGACTATAGACTGATCTATTGTCCAGACTATAGACTGATCTATAGTCCAGACTATATACTGATCTGTAGTCCAGACTATAGACTGATCTATAGTTCAGACTATAGACTGATCTGTAGTCCAGACTATAGACTGATCTATAGTCCAGATTATGGACTGATCTATAGTCCAGACTATAGACTGATCTATAGTCCAGACTAAACTGATCTATAGTCCAGACTATAGACTAAACTGTAGTCCAGACTAAAATCAGTTTTAGCTCAGACTATGGATCAGACTATAGTCCATAATCCTAAATTTGTTAGCATGGATTTTTCTGCATTACAAGTTAATTTGAAAAAATTTATATTTAAAAGCTTTTAATCCTTCTATTTAACTCCTTCTCCTCCTTCGCCTTCCCCACTGTTCGTGTAAACCGCTCCATAAAAACATAAATCTTTACTTTTGTCTCTACATCTATCTCTTTGTCGGTTTGTTAAATTTTATTTCTATATTTATTTTGTAGCTGAAAGGATACTATGGATTTAATAAAGTTGTTTTCGTTGTTTTTTCCTTTTTGCATTATTTTATTTATTTATTCATTTTGTAGTCATAGTAGCGGTAGTAGTTGGTTGTAGTAAAATAATAATAATAAAAAAATTCGAAATATGAAGTGAATATTTTATATAGTTTTTTTTTCTGCCTCCATGGATTTATTTCCATATATAGTATGTACATATAAAAATTGTAATAAAAACCATACCTATCGCGCCAGAAATGTTGATAAAAAAAATCCTTGTGGCAGTGGCATTTTTTTTATTGTTACTATTATTATTTTGTTAACTAAAGTCCAAAAAAAAAGAATACAACTTTATAAAACTAATGTAGGATTATGGATATGTTTTTTTCGGTATGAGTTTAGGGAAGAGAATTTTAGTTATTGGGGGATGAGGAGCCCAGACTAGTCCACGCTATAGAATAGTCTATAGTCCAGACTATAGCCCAGACTATAGACTAGACTATAGTCCAGAATATAGACTAGACTATAGTCCAGACTATTGACTAGACTATAGTTTAGACTATAGTCCAGACTATAGACTAGACTATAGTTTAGACTATAGACTGGACTATAGTATGGACTATAGTCTAGTCTATAGTCTTGACTATAGACTAGACAATAGTATGGACTATAAACTAGACAATAGTATGGTCTATGGACTAGACTATAGTCTGGACTATAGGACTATAGACTAGACTATAGTCAGTACTATAGACTAGACTATAGTCAGTACTATAGACTAGACTATAGTCAGTACTATAGACTAGACTATAGTCAGTACTATAGACTAGACTATAGTCAGTACTATATACTAGACTATAGTCTATACTACAGCCCAGACTATAGACTATAGTCCAGACTATAGTCCAGACTATAGCCCTGACTATAGTCCAGACTATAGCCCTGACTATAGTCCAGACTATAGACTAGACTATAGTCCAGACTATAGACTAGACTATAGTCCAGACTAGACTAGACTATAGTCCAGACTATAGACTAGACTATAGTCCAGACTATAGACTAGACTATAGTCCAGACTATAGACTAGACTATAGTCCAGACTATAGACTAGACTATAGTCCAGACTATAGATTAGACTATAGTACAGACTATAGACTAGACTATAGTCCAGACTATAGACTAGACTATAGTCCAGACTATAGACTAGACTATAGTCCAGACTATAGACTAGACTATAGTCCAGACTATAGACTAGACTATAGTCCAGACTATAGTCCAGACTATAATCCAGACTATAGACTAGACTATAGTCCAGACTATAGACTAGACTATAGTCCAGACTATAGTCCAGACTATAGACTAGACTATAGTCCAGACTATAGTCCAGACTATAGACTAGACTATAGTCCAGACTATAGTCCAGACTATAGACTAGACTATAGTCCAGACTAGACTATAGTCCAGACTATAGACTAGACTATAGTCCAGACTATAGACTAGACTATAGTCCAGACTATAGACTAGACTTTAATCCAGACTATAGACTAGACTTTAGTCGATACTATAGACTAGACTATAGTCCAAACTATAATCCAGACTTCTGTGTAGACTGCAAACTAGACTATAGTCCAGGCTATAGACCGTTTGTTTGACTATAGTCAAGACTGTGTACTAGATTATAGTCAACAGTGTGTTCTCCTTTATTAACCCATTTCTATTCCAACATAATAATTCCTGCACATTCTTTATGGGATTCACTTTTTATTAAAATATATTTGCATATTTTATATTGTTTATTAAAAAATATTTGAATAAACAAAACCAACAGCAAGCGAATGTAAATATTTTTTGTCACATTTTCAAAAACCCACATTACCAACAATATCTAAACAACAAAATTTAATTTAAAAAATTATATACAAACTACACAACAAATACATTTCAAATAGTTTCCATATTATCAAACACTATTTTTATATTAATATTAAATACAGTTTATTATAGAGATAATAAAACAAAAACCAATCTATTATTAAATATAAATCCATATTATTTATTAAGTTGACTGGGCTCAGCTTTAGCCTATTGTGGGTTGTGTGTATTGGGGTTTTGCAAATTGTAACTATATTTATTTATTTAATACTATTTACAAATCTACTGACACCAATCAAATGGAAACACTCGCTCACACAGGCTTTACAGGCAAACGGCAAGCAGCAACCAGCATTTTTTTGTTTTTATAGATAAAAATAAATAGGGCTTGAAATCTATTTAAATTCGTAGCTATAAATATTTAAATAATTGAATTAACTATTTATATATAGTAGAGGGGGGATAAAGACCAGCAAAAACAAAATGGGAATTCTATATTTTAGCTGCAAATAAAATACGATTTTGTAAATTGTAACGAAATATATAGAGTTAAATATTTAGTTAACAAATTAAGACAATTTTAGTTTAAAATTTAACTATATAAACTGTGGAGAAACTGTAGACACCACTACGATGCATACTGCAGTACACACTATAGACTACAAAATTAGACAGACAGGAGGCCAAACTTTAGACTACACAATAGACTAGACTATAGTCCAGACTATAAACTAGACTATAGACTAAACTATAGTCCAGACGACTAAACTATATTCCAGACTATACACTAGACTATAGCCCAGACTATAGACTAGACTATAGTCCAGACTATAGACTAGACTATAGTCCAGGCTATAGTCCAGACTATAGTCCAGACTATAGTTCAGGCTATAGTCCAGACTATAGTCCAGACTGTAGTTCAGGCTATAGTCCAGACTATAGTCCAGACTATAGACTAGACTATAGTCCAGACTATAGACTAGACTATAGTCCAGACTATAGACTAGACTATAGTCCAGACTATAGACTAGACTATAGTCCAGACTATAGACTAGACTATAGTCCAGACTATAGACTAGACTATAGTCCAGACTATAGACTAGACTATAGTCCAGACTATAGACTAGGCTATAGTCCAGACTATAGACTAGACTATAGTCCAGACTATAGACTAGACTATAGTCCAGACTATAGACTAGACTATAGTCCAGACTATAGACTAGACTATAGTCCAGACTATAGACTAGACTATAGTCCAGACTATAGACTAGACTATAGTCCAGACTATAGACTAGACTATAGTCCAGACTATAGACTAGACTATAGTCCAGACTATAGACTAGACTATTGTCCAGACTATAGACTAGACTATTGTCCAGACTATGGACTAGACTATAGTCCAGACTATAGTCCAGACTATAGTTCAGGCTATAGTCCAGACTATAGACTAGACTATAGTCCAGACTATACACTGTACTACAGTCCCGACTATTGACTAGATTATAGTCCATACTATAGGCTAGATTATAGTCCAGACTATAGACTAGATTATAGTCCAGACTATAGACTAGATTATAGTCCAGACTATAGACTAGACTATAGTCCAGACTGTAGATTAGTTTAGAGTAGACTGTAGTCCAGACTATACTATAGTCCAGACTATAGAGAATGTTGTAGTCCAGATTATAGAGAATACTGTAGTCCAGACTATAGAGAAGACTATAGTCTAGACTATAGAGAAGACTATGGTCCAGACTATAGGGAAGACTATAGTCCAGACTATAGACTATAGGCAGACTATAGACTAAACTATTGTCGAGACTATAGTCGACACTATACATAAGACCATAGTCGACACTATAGACCACACTATAGACTAGACTATAGTCCAAACTATAAACTAGACTATAGTCCAGACTAAAGACTACAGTTTAGTCAATAACAAAGACTACACTTTAGTCCATACTATAGACAACATTCTAGGTTAGACTATATTCCTGTCAACGGAAAAGGCTATAGTCCAGAGTAGTCCCGACTATTACATAAGTATAGGCCAAGTTGACAAAGAAACACCTTTTATTAACGAAATCTGGCAACTCTTTTTTCTTCACGCACACACACACACCATCAGCAGCAAATCACTTTTATCACAGATTATTAATCTCATGTAGTGCTCTCATTATTTTAGACGCTTTTTTTAACCAAGCGTTAACAGAAAAATACTTTAAATTTGTTTGTTTATTCTCAAAAATATAATTGTTTTTAATTGTATTACTATTGTTATATGTTTCAAAAAACATTTAAAAATAAACACAATTTTGTTTATTTGAAAGCGAACGACCTAAACTAAAGGCAAGTGCTACGACGTCATACACAAAAATTTGTTTGTTAAACAAAATTAAAACTATTTGTTACATACTAAAGCCCCTTTCTCCATTATTCCTAATAACTAATAGTTTATTTTAAATATTATATACATTGTCTACCATTTCTCTCTTGCCCTGTCACTTAATTATACTTGTCTGTTGTATTGTTCTATCTGTAATATACACATGTGAGTGTGTGCCTATTATTATGTTCACACACTGTAAAATAATGCAGACAGCATTACCACATAATTGACATGCGAATGAGTTGTTGTTGTTCTTGCTGTTAGCTGTTTGTTGTCTGTCTATTCGAAATTGTAAAAACGAACTGAAAAGATATTATTTAAAGATGCTAGACTGTGGTGGTATTTTAAGATTCTGGATAATTATTACTATTTCTAGTGACAAGTTTGAAAAGCGAGACATAATTAAAGAAAATAAAATGACATTTAATTGTTAACTAAAACGCACACACACATACAAAAAGTGACTAGTAGGAAATCGAAGATAGTATGTTGTCAAGATTATAGTGTATAAACCAGACAAAAGGGCCTATAGCTTTAAGTATACACTATAGCCTATTGCCCAAATAATACTCAATAGTCTATGGCATGGCCTATAGTCCGGACTACAGTGTAGTCTATAATCGGGACTATAGTCTAGTCTAAAGACTAGGGAATATGGTCTAGTCTATAGTCGGGACTATAGTCCAGTCTATAGTCGGGACTATAGTTCAGTCTATAGTCGGGACTATAGTCCAGTCTATAGTCGGGACTACAGTCCAGTCTATAGTCGGGACTACAGTCCAGTCTATAGTCGGGACTACAGTCCAGTCTATAGTCGGGACTACAGTCCAGTCTATAGTAGGGACTATAGTCCAGTCTATAGTCGGGACTATAGTCCAGTTTATAGTCGGGACTATAGTCCAGTTTATAGTCGGGACTATAGTCCAGTCTATAGTCGGGACTATAGTCCAGTCTATAGTCGGGACTATAGTCCAGTCTATAGTCGGGACTATAGTCCAGTCTATAGTCGGGACTATAGTCCAGTCTATAGTCGGGACTATAGTCCAGTCTATAGTCGGGACTATAGTCCAGTCTATAGTCGGGACTATAGTCCAGTCTATAGTCGGGACTATAGTCCAGTCTATAGTCGGGACTATGGTCCAGTCTATAGTCGGAACTATAGTCCAGTCTATAGTCGGGACTATAGTCCAGTCTATAGTCGGGACTATAGTCCAGTCTATAGTCGGGACTATAGTCCAGTCTATAGTCGGGACTATAGTCCAGTCTATAGTCGGGACTATAGTCCAGTCTATAGTCGGGACTATAGTCCAGTCTATAGTCGGGACTATAGTCCAGTCTATAGTCGGGACTATAGTCCAGTCTATAGTCGGGACTATAGTCCAGTCTATAGTCAGGACTATAGTCCAGTCTATAGTCGGGTCTATAGTCCAGTCTATAGTCGGGACTATAGTCCAGTCTATAGTCGGGACTATAGTCCAGTCTATAGTCGGGACTATAGTCCAGTCTATAGTCGGGACTATAGTCCAGTCTATAGTCGGAACTATAGTCCAGTCTATAGTCGGGACTATAGTCCAGTCTATAGTCGGGACTATAGTCCAGTCTATAGTCGGGACTATAGTCCAGTCTATAGTCGGGACTATAGTCCAGTCTATAGTCGGGACTATAGTCGAGTCTATAGGCGGGACTATAGTCGGGACTATAGTCGGGACTATAGTCGGGACTATAGTCGGGACTATAGTCGGGACTATAGTCGGGACTATAGTAGGGACTATAGTCGGGACTATAGTCGGGACTATAGTCGGGACTATAGTCTATTCTAAAGTCGGGACTATAGTCTAGTCTATAGTCGGGACTATAGTCTAGTCTATAGTCGGGACTATAGTCTAGTCTATAGTCGGGACTATATCCTAGTCTATAGTCGGGACTATAGTCTAGTTTATAGTCGGGACTATAGTCTAATCTATAGTCGGGACTATAGTCTAATCTATAGTCTGGACTATAGTCTAATCTATAGTCGGGACTATAGTCTAGCTTATAGTCTCTACTATAGTCTAGTCTGTAGTCAGGACTATAGTCTAGTCTATAGTCTGGACTATGGTCTAGTCTATAGTCTAGTCTAGTCAAATTTATAGTCTGGGCTATAGTCTAGTCTATAGTTTGGACTATAGTCTAGCCTATAGTCTGGACTATAGTCTAGTCTATAGTTAAGTCCATACTCTGAAGTATAGTCTAGTCTATAGTCTTAACTATAGTCTAGTCTATAGTCTGGACTATAGTCTAGCCTATAGTCTGAACTATAGTCTAGTCTATAGTCTGAACTATAGTTTAGTCTATAGCCTGGTCTATAGTCTAGTCTCTAGTCTGGACTATAGTCTTAACTATAGTCTAGTCTATAGTCTGGACTATAGTATAATCTATAGTCTGGACTATACATAGTATACACTTAAGTCTGGAAAATAGTCTAGTCTATAGTCTGGACTATAGTCTAGTCTATAGTTTGGACTATACATAGTGTGTCCGTACATACATACATATATAATAGAGTGTGTGTGATGCAATCGCCCATGTCCCTTGCCACATTTTGTAACATTCTGATGATTTTAAGTTAAGTATTTAAGATTGAAATAATTCCTACACTTCTGGAGACATTCTTTCAAGAGTTTTTCCTAAAAAAGTGTTGAAAAATGCATTAATTTTCCTAGAAATTTAATGATTTTAAAACAAATTTTAATATTGTGTAGCAAATTTTAAATGATCTTTTAGTTTTTCAGTTTTTTATTTGATTTTTATCTCGTCCGACCAAACCAATAGGCAATTAAAAATCATTTATTAGATAAAAAAAAAAAAAAATTTTTATATTTAGAGATTAAATTTTATATTTAAAGGCTAAAATCAAATTTTCGTTAACAATGTTAATATTTTGGTCACAAATAAAAATTTTTATTCAAATTTAAATTTTTCAAAACAATTTAGTTTGTTATTAAAAAAAAACTATTATTTATTAAAAATTTAATCATAAAATTTAAAATTATCACTAATATATGTATGAATTTTATTAAGACTTGTTTATCTTTAAATTCTAATAATTTTTTTAAATTTTTTTCTTTTCATTTTAGGTAAGTTTTTCTTGGCTTTTAATTTCATATCTTTAAATAT
This sequence comes from Lucilia sericata, assembly GCF_015586225.1. Classification (NCBI taxonomy): domain Eukaryota; kingdom Metazoa; phylum Arthropoda; class Insecta; order Diptera; family Calliphoridae; genus Lucilia; species Lucilia sericata. The sequence goes on along the minus strand of NW_023995099.1, from coordinate 35,970 downwards.
TTGAAATGGTAAAATTGTAAGTAAAAAATTTTCTCAATGCGAAGAAATATATCATAAGTAATGGCTGCAGATCTCTTTATATAAGATTACAGACTAAAGTACAGACTATAGACTAGACTAGTATCGTCACTATAGACTAGACTATAGTCCAGACTACAGAGTAGACTATAGTTTAGGCTATAAACTAGACTATAGTCCGGAATATAGATTAGACAATAGACTGTAGCCCAGAATATAGAATAAACTATAGCCCAGACTATAGACTAAACTATAGTCCAGACTATAGACTAAACTATAGTCCAGACTATAGACTAAACTATAGTCCAGACTAAAGACTAAACTATAGTCCAGTTCAGGCTATAAACTAGACTATAGTCCAGACTATAGACTAAACTATAATCCAGACTATAGACTAAACTATAGTCCAGACTATAGACTAAACTATAGTCCAGACTATAGACTATACTATAGTCCAGACTAGAGACTATACTATAGTCCAGACTATAGACTATACTATAGTCCAGACTACAGACTATGGTCTGGACTAAACTATAGTCCAGACTATAGACTAAACTATAGTCCAGACTATAGATTAAACTATAGTCCAGACTATAGACTAAACTATAGTCCAGACTATAGACTAAACTATATTCCAGACTATAGACTAAACTATAGTCCAGACTATAGACTAAACTATAGTCCAGACTATAGACTAAACTATAGTCCAGACTATAGACTAAACTATAGTCCTGACTATAGACTAAACTATAGTCCAGACTACAGACTAAACTACAGTCCAGATTACAGACTAAACTATAGTCCAGACTATAGACTAAACTATAGTCCAGACTGTAAACTAAACTATAGTCCAGACGATAGACTAGTTTAGAATATAGTCCAGACTATAGCATAGGCTATTGTCCAGACAGTGGATTAGACTGTAGACTAGACTATAGTCAAGACTATAGACAAGACTATAGTGCAGATTATAGACTACACTATAGTCCAGATTATAGACTAGACTATAGTCAAGACTACAGACTAGACTATGGTCCAGACTATAGACTAGGTTGTAGTCCACACTATAGACTAGATTATAGTCAAGACTATTGTCAAAACTATTGACTAGACCATAGTAAAGAATATTGACTAGACTTAAGTCAAGACTATTGACTAGACTGCAGTACAAACTATAGACTACACTAGGCTATGTAGTCCACTTAATACACTATAGACTAGATTATAGACTAAACTATAATCCCGACTATAGTCTAAACTATTGTCCAGACTGTAGACTAAACTATAGTCCAGATAATAGCCTACAGTCCAGACTAAAGACTAGACTTTGGTACAGACTATTGACTTGACTATAATACAGACTATTGTCTAGACTAGACTATAGTCCAGACTATAGACTAGACTTTATCCTAGACTGAAATCCAGACTATAGACTGGACTAAAGTCTAGTATAGTCCAGACTAAACAATAGCCCAGACTATTGAAATGCTGTCACTACTTTGGAAGGATTCGAAGGACCATTTTTTTCTTAATTAATAATTTTTTTAAAATAAATTTTTAAAAATCTATAACCAAACAAATTACCCGCCATTTCTTTATTTTTTCGTTCTTCAAACCATTTTCTATTTGTTGTTTGTATTCTTTCAAGTGTGTTTCTGTGTGTGGGTACAAACATATTTCAAATATTTTGACACTTGATGACTTTTTTGATTCACAATATGGTACCAGCCATGATGACACATTGGGAGGCAGGTCTGTTGTTGGGGGTGTTCGCTTTGTGCATTAAAATATAAATAAAAAAACAACACAAGAAAAACTAAACTAAACATTTTAATAATTGCAAAGAGAACAATTTAGATGAAAAACTAGATGTCGTAATAGACAGTAAAATAAAAAAGATTTAAAATTGTTTTGCCATCAGTCAACCAAGTCATCAGCAGCCATGTTAATAATGTGTCATATACAATGTGTGTTATATATGAATATTTATGATTTCTTTTTTTTACACTTGATGTTTTAGTTTAAAAAAAGTCACATGTGAACATTAAATTCTCTTTTGGGCGCTCTCTTTTAAAGCTTAACAAAATGTCATGTTGATGTCAAAAAACAAGGCGTTGACTTGCCGTCTGACAAGTTAATGAATGGATAAAAAGAGTCATAGATTTTGGGCAAATAATAGATTTATCCTTCCTTTAGCTTCTCAAATATATCACATAAAATGTGTTTTCATAATTGCATTTCATCTAGAAAAAGTTAAATAAATTTTCTCTAACAAATTTTTAAAATTTATTGCCAAACTTTAAAAAGCCACAAAATGTGTTTTACATTTGCAAATATTTTAGTTTTTTTCCTAAAAAATTTTATTACATTTTTTTTTTGGATTTTTTCGGTGTAAATATGTTTTTAAACTTTATTTCTTTCTCCCTTTAACTCCAACAGGATATAGTTTAGGATCTATAATATTTCTTTTTGTTCTATATCAAAATCATGTTTGAATTTTATGAGAAAAGTTTCAACTGCTCTCAATATTACACAAAATGTACTTATAGTGGTCATAATCCTTTGGCTGTTTCCAGAAAAAAAACGGAGAAACATAACCAGCCAACAAAAAAAGCCCTAAAACTAAATTGGCAATAGAAAAACAAGCAGAGGAAAATATACCATGTTTTAGACCAACTTTAAGTGGATTTTTTTTTTCGCTTGAAACTCTAGGCCAAATTTTCAACTTCTTTTTTTTATTATTTTACCAACCTCATGGTTGGCCAGCCAATATAGTTTCCAGGCAAGTTTATGTTTAAACATTTTATATATTTATCTGTGTATTTCTTTCTGCTGGCCCATAAGCTTAATCCTGGCAATACAATGTTAAATGTTAAGTTGGAGAAATAAAATTAAACAAAAAACGCTTGAACTTGGTTATAAACCAAGAATTTTTAAACTTGTAAGCTAAAATACCTGTTAATCGCAGGTAAATGAGGATAATATTTAAAGTTTTAAGCAGAACATAAAATTTCATTAAGGTTCGTAGTCTATAAAATTGACTATAGTATAGTCTATAATCTAGTCTAGTTTATTGCCTGGTCTATAGTCTAGTTTATAGCCTAGTCTATAGTCTAGTCTTTTTTATAGTCTAGTCTATAGTCTAGTCTAGTTTGTAGCTTAGTCTATAGTCTAGTCTAGTTTGTAGCTTAGTCTATAGTCTAGTCTAGTTTATAGTTTAGTCTAGTCTATAGTCTAGTTTATAGTCTAGTCTATAGTCTAGTCTAGTTTATAGTCTAGTCTAGTTTATAGTCTAGTCTAGTTTATAGTCTAGTCTATAGTCTAGTCTAGTTTATAGTCTAGTCTAGTTTATAGTCTAGTCTAGTTTATAGTCTAGTCTAGTTTATAGTCTAGTCTAGTTTATAGCCTAGTCTAGTTTATAGTCTAGTCTAGTTTATAGTCTAGTCTAGTTTATAGTCTAGTCTAGTTTATAGTCTAGTCTAGTTTATAGTCTAGTCTATAGTCTAGTCTAGTCTAGTCTAGTAGTCTATAGTCTAGTCTATAGTCTAGTCTATAGTCTAGTCTATAGTCTAGTCTATAGTCTAGTCTATAGTCTAGTCTATAGTCTAGTCTATAGTCTAGTCTATAGTCTAGTCTATAGTCTAGTCTATAGTCTAGTCTATAGTCGTCTATAGTCTAGTCTATAGTCTAGTCTATAGTCTAGTCTATAGTCTAGTCTATAGTCTAGTCTATAGTCTAGTCTATAGTCTAGTCTATAGTCTAGTCTATAGTCTAGTCTATAGTCTAGTCTATAGTCTAGTCTATAGTCTAGTCTGTAGTCTAGTCTATAGTCTAGTCTATAGTCTAGTCTATAGTCTAGTCTATAGTCTAGTCAATAGTCTAGTCTATAGTCTAGTCTATAGTCTAGTCTATAGTCTAGTCTATAGTCTAGTCTATAGTCTAGTCTATAGTCTAGTCTATAGTCTAGTCTATAGTCTAGTCTATAGTCTAGTCTATAGTCTAGTCTATAGTCTAGTCTATAGTCTAGTCTATAGTCTAGTCTATAGTCTAGTCTATAGTCTAGTCTATAGTCAAGTCTATAGTCTAGTCTATAGTCTAGTCTATAGTCTAGTCTATAGTCTAGTCTATAGTTTAGTCTATAGTCTAGTCTATAGTCTAGTCTATAGTCTAGTCTATAGTCTAGTCTATAGTCTAGTCTATAGTCTAGTCTATAGTCTAGTCTATAGTCTAGTCTATAGTCTAGTCTATAGTCTAGTCTATAGTCTAGTCTATAGTCTAGTCTATAGTCTAGTCTATAGTCTAGTCTATAGTCTAGTCTATAGTCTAGTCTATAGTCTAGTCTATAGTCTAGTCTATAGTCTAGTCTATAGTCTAGTCTATAGTCTAGTCTATAGTCTAGTCTATAGTCTAGTCTATAGTCTAGTCTATAGTCTAGTCTATAGTCTAGTCTATAGTCTAGTCTATAGTCTAGTCTATAGTCTAGTCTATAGTCTAGTCTATAGTCTAGTCTATAGTCTAGTCTATAGTCTAGTCTATAGTCTAGTCTATAGTCTAGTCTATAGTCTAGTCTATAGTCTAGTCTATAGTCTAGTCTATAGTCTAGTCTATAGTCTAGTCTATAGTCTAGTCTATAGTCTAGTCTAGTCTAGTCTATAGTCTAGTCTATAGTCTAGTCTATAGTCTAGTCTATAGTCTAGTCTATAGTCTAGTCTATAGTCTAGTCTATAGTCTAGTCTATAGTCTAGTCTATAGTCTAGTCTATAGTCTATAGTCTAGTCTATAGTCTAGTCTATAGTCTAGTCTATAGTCTAGTCTATAGTCTAGTCTATAGTCTAGTCTATAGTCTAGTCTATAGTCTAGTCTATAGTCTAGTCTATAGTCTAGTCTATAGTCTAGTCTATAGTCTAGTCTATAGTCTAGTCTATAGTCTAGTCTATGGTCTAGTCTATAGTCTAGCCTATAGTCTAGTCTATAGTCTAGTCTATAGTCTATAGTCTAGTCTATAGTCTAGTTTATAGTCTAGTCTATAGTCTAGTCTATAGTCTAGTTTATAGTCTAGTCTATAGTCTAGTCTATACTCTATAGTCTAGTCTATAGTCTAGTCTATAGTTTTAGTCTAGTCTATAGTCTAGTCTATAGTCTAGTTTATAGTCTAGTCTATAGTCTAGTCTATAGTCTAGTCTATAGTCTAGTCTATAGTCTAGTCTATAGTCTAGTCTATAGTCTAGTCTATAGTCTAGTCTATAGTCTAGTCTATAGTCTAGTCTATAGTCTAGTCTATAGTCTAGTCTATAGTCTAGTCTATAGTCTAGTCTATAGTCTAGTCTATAGTCTAGTCTATAGTCTAGTCTATAGTCTAGTCTAGTCTAGTCTAGTCTAGTCTATAGTCTAGTCTATAGTCTAGTCTATAGTCTAGTCTATAGTCTAGTCTATAGTCTAGTCTATAGTCTAGTCTATAGTCTAGTCTATAGTCTAGTCTATAGTCTAGTCTATAGTCTAGTCTATAGTCTAGTCTATAGTCTAGTCTATAGTCTAGTCTATAGTCTAGTCTATAGTCTAGTCTAGTATAGTCTATAGTCTAGTCTTGCCTATATTCTGGTCTATAGTCTTGCCTGTAGTCTAGTCTATAGTCTAGTCTTGCCTATAGTCTGGTCTATAGTCTAGTCTATAGTCTGGTCTATAGTCTAGCCTATAGTCTGGTCTATTCTCAACACTATAGTCTAGTATATAGTCCATTCTATAGTCAAGCCTAATATATAGTAATCTAATCTATAGCCTCGCCTTTAGTCTAGTCTTTAGTCTCGTCTTTAGTCTAGTCTTTAGTATAGACCATATTATATTATGGACTAGTCTATAGTATAGTCTGTAGTCTGGTCTATAGCCTAGCCTTTAGTCTTTAGTCTAGTCTATAGTCTAGTTTACAGACTAATCTATAGTCTATTTTATAGATTAAGCTATATTCTAGTCTATAGTATAGTCTAAAGTCTACTCTATTATCTAGTCTATAGTCCAGTGTGTATTCCACTCTATAGTCAAGTCCATACTCCATTCTGTACTCTAGTCTATAGTGTAGTCTATAATGTAGTGTACAGTCCAGTCTATAGATTAGTTTACAGTTTAGTTAATGGTCTAGTCGATTGTCTAATCTAGCCTATCCTGTAGTCTAGTCTATAATATTGTGAATAGTCCAATCTATATTCTATATAAGACTAGTCTATGTTTTATCTATAATCTAGTTGATAGCCAGTCTATAATCTAGTCTGTTGATTAGTCTATTCATTATTTGGATTGAGAAAAGCTTCTTTAATTATAAAATAAGCTTTTGCCTCTCTTTAATGTTGTACACATTAAGCTGCCCTTAATTGTTATTGCTCCTTTTTCCTTAAATTCTTTGCTCTCTCACTTTCTCAATTCAAATTGAGCCTCTTTCATTATTTTCACTCATTAAGATGCTGTTGTTGTTGCTGTTAATTGATCAACTTGAGTTTTTGACACTTATGCTTTTAATTTTATTCTTAGTAATTAGTTTATTACAGCATTCCTTTTAAAACGGTTCGGTGATCGGAAAATAACGCGAGTGATCATTAATTTATAAAAAAGTGTAATAAAAAAGCAAAATCATAATTAGAAGTTATTAAGATAAAAAAGTGTTTTAAATAAAATTAAAGTTTAAATAAATTTATTATAATTTAATTAGTGAAAATAAAATAAGTCATTTGTGAAAGTTTTTATTTTTAGAAAAAAGTGAAGTATATTATATTAAATTCCACTATATAGTGTTTAAAATAAAATTTCTTAAAATTAAAAATGTTTTTAATAAAATTAGACCGTTTTTCAATAAAAATTAAATTCAAGATCAAATATGTAAATGCGTAATTGAAATGCAGCAGCAGCGTTGCAATTTCGCTGCCTTTGTTTATTAGTTTTTTGTTAAAAAATTCTTTGCTTTGCGTCGCTTTTCGTTCGTTGTTAGTGTTTTTGCTGTAACAAATAAATCGTTGCTTGGAGCCTGTCCGAACACGATCAATTGCAAAGGCTATAAAACAATAACAAAATTTAAAAGGTATGTAAAAGCAACTGTTTATTATTTTTATTGAAAGAGTGAAACAATTAAGAGATATTGCGAAAAAATTAAGAGACACCAGGCGTGGGAAATAGACCAGTCTATTGTTGAGTCTGTAATGTGGGCTATAGTCCGGTTTAAAGTCTAGTTTACAGTCTAGTCTATGGTATAGTCTATAGTCTGATCCCTAGTGTAGTCTACAGTCTAGTCTATAGTTCTTTCTATAGTTTTGTTTATACTTAGTCTCGTCTATAGTCTGGACTATAGTCTAGTCTACAGTCTTGTCTATAGTTCTTTCTATAGTTTTGCTTATACTTAGTCTAATCTGGACTATAGTCTATTCTATAGTCTAGTCTACAGTCTAGTCTATAGTCTAGTCTATAGTCTAGTCTTTAGTCTAGTCTATATTTTAGTCTATAGTCTAGTCTATGGTCTAGTTTATAGTCTAGTCTATAGTCTAGTCTATAGTCTAGTCTATAGTCTAGTCTATAGTCTAGTCTATAGTCTAGTCTATAGTCTAGTCTATAGTCTAGTCTATAGGCTAGTCTATAGGCTAGTCTATAGTCTAGTCTATAGTCTAGTCTATAGTTTGGTCTATAGTCTAGTATAGTCTAGTCTAATCTAGTCTTTGTAGTATAATCTAATCTATAGTCTAGTCTAGTCTAGTCTATAGTCTAGTCTATAGTCTAGTCTATAGTCTAGTCTATAGTCTAGTCTATAGTCTAGTCTATAGTCTAGTCTATAGTCTAGTCTATAGTCTAGTCTATAGTCTAGTCTATAGTCTAGTCTATAGTCTAGTCTATAGTCTAGTCTATAGTCTAGTCTATAGTCTAGTCTATAGTCTAGTCTATAGTCTAGTCTATAGTCTAGTCTATAGTCTAGTCTATAGTCTAGTCTATAGTCTAGTCTATAGTCTAGTCTATAGTCTAGTCTATAGTCTAGTCTATAGTCTAGTCTATAGTCTAGTCTATAGTCTAGTCTATAGTCTAGTCTATAGTCTAGTCTATAGTCTAGTCTATAGTCTAGTCTATAGTCTAGTCTATAGTCTAGTCTATAGTCTAGTCTATAGTCTAGTCTATAGTCTAGTCTATAGTCTAGTCTATAGTCTAGTCTATAGTCTAGTCTATAGTCTAGTCTATAGTCTAGTCTATAGTCTAGTCTATAGTCTAGTCTATAGTCTAGTCTATAGTCTAGTCTATAGTCTAGTCTATAGTCTAGTCTATAGTCTAGTCTATAGTCTAGTCTATAGTCTAGTCTAGTCTATAGTTTAGTCTTTAGTCTAGTCTTTAGTCTAGTCTTTAGTCTAGTCTATAGTCTAGTCTATAGTCTAGTCTATAGTCTAGTCTGTAGTCTTAGTCTATAGCCTAGTCTATAGTCTAGTCTATAGTCAGGTCTATAGTCTAGTCTATAGTCTAGTCTATAGTCTAGTCTATAGTCTAGTCTATAGTCTAGTCTATAGTCCAGTCTATAGTCTAGTCTATAGTCTAGTCTATAGTCTAGTCTATAGTCTAGTCTATAGACTAGACTATAGTCCAGCCTATAGTCTAATCGACTGGAATATAGTTTATTCTATGGTATGGTCTGTAGTCTAGTCTATATTCTATAGTTTAGTTTATAATTTACCTATAGTTTTGTCTATAGTCTAGTCCATTGTTTACTATAATTCATATTTAGGATTATAGTATGTAATATATTATAATGAAAGACAATGGATTGTGTAGTCCTTACTATGGTAGGGGGTATAGTCTGGACTTTTCTTCTTTCTTCTTAAATCCTTTACCCCGTTTAATTTTGCATATTTACTGTTTTTTTTTTTCTTTACACCCCTTTAATTTATGCACATGACATAAATTAAACATGTTTCGAAAAAACCGAAATCTTTCTGGAAAAACAATAAAAATCGAATTAGCGCCCCATGAATGGTTGATAGTTGTTAAGTCATTTACATGAAGATGACGGAAACGGAAAAAGAATGAATGAAGTATAAGGAAAGAAAAAACAAGTCATGGCCAACAAAAAAAACGTGCGAAAGATATACAATTTAGGAAAATAGTATTAAAATTAAATGCCTCCTTTTTTTTTGCTATTTGTTCAGTAGTAATTTGTCTGCAATAGTTTCGGTAACTTGCTTTGGACAATTTACATTTTGTTGGTTTTAGAGAGGTAATGGTAGAGTTTCTTTAGTTATTTGCTGAATTTGCAATATTAGTAACAAATTGATGGTGAGTTTTCATTTCTTTCTTAGGGTAGGTTTTGCTAGGCTATGGAAAAAGAAACCACAACCATTATTGGGTAATTCCTAGTGTGTTTTGCCTGATTTATATTCATGTATTCTAAAAAAATATAAAAGAAACACTAAAGAAGGCAAGAAAAATATCAATTGTAATACAAAAAGTAGAGTTTTTCTTATTTGAGTTTTATTTCTAGTTTTCTAGCAGTTTTTCCCTTAAAATATTCTACATGTATTAGTCAAAGATTTACATATCACTTCTAGGGCTTAATGGGTTTTATATGACTTTAGAATTTAAGGGAAATGGTGAGAATGAAAGCAGAAACAGTTGGGCAAGTTGGTGTTTAGCTTTAACTGGTAGTTAAGGTTTATTTTATATAGATTTTTTACACCAAACCTAAGTTGCCATAAAAATGTTTACATTTTAATATATTTAATGTAGAATTAATGTAAACAATTTCTGTGGTAATTGTATAAAAACTAACGAACAAAAAAACTATTCATAAAACGATTTACAATTGTGGTTTTCAGGGATAGTTCATGCACACAAACAAAATGATTATTTACACTAGCTATTAAATGGTTTTTATTAAAAACCACAATTTATAAAAAAATAAAATAAAAAAACTTAAACCACAAAACTTTTTAAACTAAAAAATCCTTGTAATTAAATTATTTAAACAAAAAAGTATCAATAGAAGATTTAACAAAAAAGTGCTCAGCTACAAAACTACATTTTGTAAATTATAGCCATCCCAACCCTGCAATGGCTTAATCTTTAAATTTTAAGCTTTATTTCTACCTCACAAATTCCTTAAACAACAAATTTAGTCTCCAAGCGACAAAACTACATTTGAAAACTACAAAGCCTATACAACTACAAAAACGTAAGCAACTCTTTTCTCAACACTTCTTCATTTAAAATCTATTTTATTATCACTTGCATTCTTTCCATTTCTCTCCCCTTTAAAACCCTAATTCTTACCTTTATAGTCCCTCCGCCCTTCCTTAACTTATGCTAAAATTCTACTCTTATTAACAATTTAGTTTATAGTTTTGCGTAATTTTCCAACTTTAAACAAAGTCACGTATTGTAATTAGACAATGACTATTGATAGCCAGCACCATCTAAGTTTAGTTGGGCCCGCATGCACGTTCTCAATGGAATGTGTGTTTTACAAGTGTTTGCTGAAAAGCAGCTAAAAGAATTTTTAAACATCTTTTGACTAAGAGAAGAATATTAGATTTTTTTCCAACTTTTACACCTTTTAGCCTTTAGTGTTTTTTTATTATGAGTTTTTTCATTTTACTTTTTTTCTTTCATTTAATTAGTCTGTAGTTTGCTTTAGATAAAGGTAAAAAGTTAAGATATATTAAAGATATTTTATCAGACTATATGGTCAGGGCTAAAGACTTGCCTGTAGTTCTAATTACAGGCTAGACTACATACCAAACTATAGGATAAACCATAGCTTAAAGTCTGGACTATAACTAAACTGTAGCCCAAACTATAGGCTATCTATAGGCTATACTATAGACTGGACTATCGGCTAGACTATAGACTAGACTATAGCTAGACCTATAGACTAGACTAGACTAGACTATAGACTAGACTATAGACTAGACTATAGACTAGACTATAGACTAGACTATAGACTAGACTATAGACTAGACTATAGACTAGACTATAGACTAGACATAGACTAGACTATAGACTAGACTATAGACTAACTATAGACTAGACGATAGACTAGACTATAGACTAGACTATAGACAGACTATAGACTAGACTATAGACTAGACTATAGACTAGACTAGAGACTAGCTATAGACTAGACTATAGACTAACTATGATGACTATAGACTAGACTATAGACTAGACTATAGACTAGACTATAGACTAGACTATAGACCTAGACTATAGACTAGACTATAGACTAGACTATAGACGAGACTATAGACTAGACTATAGACTAGACTATAGACCTAGACTATAGACTAGACTATAGACTAGACTATAGACTAGACTATAGACTAGACTATAGACTAGACTATAGACTAGACTATAGACTAGACTATAGACTAGACTATAGACTAGACTATAGACTAGACTATAGACTAGACTATAGACTAGACTATAGACTAGACTATAGACTAGACTATAGACTAGACTATAGACTAGACTATAGACTAGACTATAGACTAGACTATAGACTAGACTATAGACTAGACTATAGACTAGACTATGACTAGACTATAGACTAGACTATAGACTAGACTATAGACTAGACTATAGACTAGACTATAGAACTAGACTATAGACTAGACTATAGACTAGACTATAGACTAGACTATAGACTAGACTATAGACTAGACTATAGACTAGACTATAGACTAGACTATAGACTAGACTATAGACTAGACTATAGACTAGACTAAGACTAGACTATAGACTAGACTATAGACTAGACTATAGACTAGACTATAGACTAGACTATAGACTAGACTATAGACTAGACTATAGACTAGACTATAGACTAGACTATAGACTAGACTATAGACTAGACTATAGACTAGACTATAGACTAGACTATAGACTAGACTATAGACTAGACTATAGACTAGACTATAGACTAGACTATAGACTAGACTATAGACTAGACTATAGACTAGACTATAGACTAGACTATAGACTAGACTATAGACTAGACTATAGACTAGACTATAGACTAGACTATAGACTAGACTATAGACTAGACTATAGACTAGACTATAGACTAGACTATAGACTAGACTATAGACTAGACTATAGACTAGACTATAGACTAGACTATAGACTAGACTATAGACTAGACTATAGACTAGACTATAGACTAGACTATAGACTAGACTATAGACTAGACTATAGACTAGACTATAGACTAGACTATAGACTAGACTATAGACTAGACTATAGACTAGACTATAGACTAGACTATAGACTAGACTATAGACTAGACTATAGACTAGACTATAGACTAGACTATAGACTAGACTATAGACTAGACTATAGACTAGACTATAGACTAGACTATAGACTAGACTATAGACTAGACTATAGACTAGACTATAGACTAGACTATAGACTAGACTATAGACTAGACTATAGACTAGACTATAGACTAGACTATAGACTAGACTATAGACTAGACTATAGACTAGACTATAGACTAGACTATAGACTAGACTATAGACTAGACTATAGACTAGACTATAGACTAGACTATAGACTAGACTATAGACTAGACTATAGACTAGACTATAGACTAGACTATAGACTAGACTATAGACTAGACTATAGACTATAGACTAGACTATAGACTAGACTATAGACTAGACTATAGACTAGACTATAGACTAGACTATAGACTAGACTATAGACTAGACTATAGACTAGACTATAGACTAGACTATAGACTAGACTATAGACTAGACTATAGACTAGACTATAGACTAGACTATAGACTAGACTATAGACTAGACTATAGACTAGACTATAGACTAGACTATAGACTAGACTATAGACTAGACTATACTAGACTATAGACTAGACTATAGACTAGACTATAGACTAGACTATAGACTAGACTATAGACTAGACTATAGACTAGACTATAGACTAGACTATAGACTAGACTATAGACTAGACTATAGACTAGACTATAGACTAGACTATAGACTAGACTATAGACTAGACTATAGACTAGACTATAGACTAGACTATAGACCAGACTATAGACTAGACTATAGACTAGACTATAGACTAGACTATAGACTAGACTATAGACTAGACTATAGACTAGACTATAGACTAGACTATAGACTAGACTATAGACTAGACTATAGACTAGACTATAGACTAGACTATAGACTAGACTATAGACTAGACTATAGACTAGACTATAGACTAGACTATAGACTAGACTATAGACTAGACTATAGACTAGACTATAGACTAGACTATAGACCTAGGCTATAGACTAGACTATAGACTAGACTATAGACTAGACTATAGACTAAACTATAGACTAGACTAAGACTAGACTATAGACTAGACTATAGACTAGACTATAGACTAGACTATAGACTAGACCATAGACTAGACTATAGACTAGACTATAGACTAGACTATAGACTAGACTCTAGACTAGACTATAGCTAGACTATAGACTGACTATAGACTAGACTATAGACTAGACTATAGACTAGACTATAGCCTAGACTATAGGCTAGACTATAGGCTAGACTATAGGCTAGACTATAGACTAGACTATAGACTATAGACTAGACTATAGACCTAGACTATAGACTAGACTATATATACTAGACTATAGACTAGACTATAGACTAGGCTATAGACGAGACTATAGACTAGACTATAGACTAGGCTATAGACTAGACTATAGACTAAACTCTAGCGTGAACTATATATTGTAGACTATATATTCGACTTTATTTTTGACAAATGGCTCTTTGCAAACTACCTAACAATCTGAATACTTTTGCAATTTTTAGCTAAAAGCGAGGATTTCCTAAAAAATGCTTTGAAATTCCTTTAAGATGTTTTTAAAAGCATTAAAGCAAGTATTTATTTCCCAATAACGAAGCAAATTGTTTAAAAGAAATAAAGGAATTGCCACAAAATGAGGTATATTTTGACAAACTACAACAATAAGTAGGAAAAACAAAAAAAAAAAAAAACTCAAACAAACTTGTGCAACACATTTTTTTCTTGCCACCACCAACAGCAGTGGCAACAACAAGAAAAACTCTTACCATTATTTTTGTATAAATTGTTTATTTTTCTGTATAAATTGTTTTTTATTCTGCAATTTTTCCAGTAGTTATTTGTTTTTCCCATAAAGTTTCCCATCATTTGTTAGTTGTGTATTTGTTTTTCACCGTTTTAGCTAAAAAATTTGTTGCTTCATAGTTGTTGTTGCAAAATACTTGTTAGTATTTATTTAAGTTTTTTTTCGTCTTCTAGTTATTTCGGTTGCCACTTTTAGCCTGATTTATATTCTTGACTTAAACAGTTGTTAATGTTTTTTAGCCACATTTTTTTAAGAGTTTTTTTTTACTTAGTTGGCTGTATGTATTTGCAACATGTCTTTAATATTGTTCAAAATATTTACAATCCAAAAAAAGGAAAAAATCTAGCAACTGTTTTATACATATTGCAATTAAATTGTAGATTTTCAAACATCTACTACTAAGTAGTAGTTGTGGCACAAACATGGATATGTGGACCATATTTAAAGACAATTTTATTTATTACAACACACTCATTACTTTTTTTATACACAGCCAGCCTGACGCTTGATGTAATATTTTTGTTGACTTTCTGCCGGGCAACAACATATAGCTGCAATACACATATCATTTACTCTAGAGCTGTCTGTCTGTCTGTCTATTGGACCGTTTGTCCGTCTGTCTGTGTGCCACACTTTGCAGTAACAATGCGACAACTAGAAAATAAAATTTACTCTGTATTTACTTAGTTGGGGCTATTGCTTCATTTTTAAAGTTTTTCTTTTTTTTTTTTTGTTAATTTTTTTCTATGGTGACATATTGCATTTTAGTGTGTTATTTTTTCATTTGCAACATCGTTAAACAAATTTTTAACAATTGCTCTACAATTGTACAATTTTTATTTTAATGAATTTACGTCAGCTGTAAATGACAATCTGCTGTAGTGGTGGCAAATATAAAATGGTATGAAATAAGGGACGAAACTGAAACTTATTTTGTTAAATATTTTTAAGTTTTATGCGTTTTCATACGAGGAAAATTTTATAGAAATGGATTTGCAGCAAATAATAAGCTAATATTAAAAACACGTTTTAGTCTATAGTCTAGTCTATAGTCTAGTCTATAGTCTAGTCTATAGTCTAGCTATAGTCTAGTCTATAGTCTAGTCTATAGTCTAGTCTATAGTCTAGTCTATAGTCTAGTCTATAGTCTAGTCTATAGTCTAGTCTATAGTCTAGTCTATAGTCTAGTCTATAGTCTAGTCTATAGTCTAGTCTATAGTCTAGTCTATAGTCTAGTCTATAGTCTAGTCTATAGTCTAGTCTATAGTCTAGTCTATAGTCTAGTCTATCTCTAGTCTATAGTCTAGTCTAGTCTAGTCTATAGTCTAGTCTATAGTCTAGTCTATAGTCTAGTCTATAGTCTAGTCTATAGTCTAGTCTATAGTCCAGTCTATAGTCTAGTCTATAGTCTAGTCTATAGTCTAGTCTATAGTCTAGTCTATAGTCTAGTCTATAGTCTAGTCTATAGTCTAGTCTATAGTCTAGTCTATAGTCTAGTCTATAGTCTAGTCTATAGTCTAGTCTATAGTCTAGTCTATAGTCTAGTCTATAGTCTAGTCTATAGTCTAGTCTATAGTCTAGTCTATAGTCCAGTCTATAGTCTAGTCTATAGTCTAGTCTATAGTCTAGTCTATCTAGTCTATAGTCTAGTCTATAGTCTAGTCTATAGTCTAGTCTATAGTCTAGTCTATAGTCTAGTCTATAGTCTAGTCTATAGTCTAGTCTATAGTCTAGTCTATAGTCTAGTCTATAGTCTAGTCTATAGTCTAGTCTATAGTCTAGTCTATAGTCTAGTCTATAGTCTAGTCTATAGTCTAGTCTATAGTCTAGTCTATGGTCTAGTCTATAGTCTAGTCTATAGTCTAGTCTATAGTCTAGTCTATAGTCTAGTCTATAGTCTAGTCTATAGTCTAGTCTATAGTCTAGTCTATAGTCTAGTCTATAGTCTAGTCTATAGTCTAGTTATAGTCTAGTCTATAGTCTAGTCTATAGTCTAGTCTGTAGTCTAGTCTATAGTCTAGTCTATAGTCTAGTCTATAGTCTAGTCTATAGTCTAGTCTATAGTCTAGTCTATAGTCTAGTCTGTAGTCTAGTCTATAGTCTAGTCTATAGTCTAGTCTGTAGTCTAGTCTATAGTCTAGTCTATAGTCTAGTCAATGGTCTAGTCTATAGTCTAGTCTATAGTCTAGTCTATAGTCTAGTCTATAGTCTAGTCTATAGTCTAGTCTATAGTCTAGTCTATAGTCCAGTCTATAGTCTAGTCTATAGTCTAGTCTATAGTCTAGTCTATAGTCTAGTCTATAGTCTAGTCTATAGTCTAGTCTATAGTCTAGTCTATAGTCTAGTCTATAGTCTAGTCTATAGTCTAGTCTATAGTCTAGTCTATAGTCTAGTCTATAGTCTAGTCTATAGTCTAGTCTATAGTCTAGTCTATCTCTAGTCTATAGTCTAGTCTATAGTCTAGTCTATAGTCTAGTCTATAGTCTAGTCTATAGTCTAGTCTATAGTCTAGTCTATAGTCTAGTCTATAGTCTAGTCTATAGTCTAGTCTATAGTCTAGTCTATAGTCTAGTCTATAGTCTAGTCTATAGTCTAGTCTATAGTCTAGTCTATAGTCTAGTCTATAGTCTAGTCTATAGTCTAGTCTATAGTCTAGTCTATAGTCTAGTCTATAGTCTAGTCTATAGTCTAGTCTATAGTCTAGTCTATAGTCTAGTCTATAGTCTAGTCTATAGTCTAGTCTATAGTCTAGTCTATAGTCTAGTCTATAGTCTAGTCTATAGTCTAGTCTATAGTCTAGTCTATAGTCTAGTCTATAGTCTAGTCTATAGTCTAGTCTGTAGTCTAGTGTATAGTCTAGTCGATGGTCTAGTCTATAGTCTAGTCTATAGTCTAGTCTATAGTCTAGTCAATAGTCTAGTGTATAGTCTAGTCTATAGTCTAGTCTGTAGTCTAGTCTATAGTCTAGTCTATAGTCTAGTCTGTAGTCTAGTGTATATTCTATATTCCTATAGTCTAGTCTAGAGTATAGTATAGTCTAGCGTATAGTTTAGTCTAGAGTCTAGTTGATACTTTATTCCATAATCTGGGTAATATTCTGGTTTTGACTATAGTTTAATGATTGGTGTTTAAGTAGTTTATAGTCTGTACTATAGTTTAGTATATGTTCTAGTCTAAGCTTTTCGTAATTATTTCATCAAGTTTAAAATTTTATGTGAGTATTACAGCTCTTCGCCGCTAGGACTCCCAAAATAAACATACAATATTTCCTATTAATGATGATCTAGGCATAAAAACTACTTTATTAATAACCAAACAGCTGTGGTGTTAATGCCACACACAATGAGAATTTAATGTTCCCAACATTTTGCTGGAAACATAAAATACAAAATTTGTGATAATCAACGTTTGGAATGAATGGTCGCAATTTTCACGGGACATAAAATTTTAATATTTCTACTAATATCGTATGAAAAGTCAACCAAAATAAGGTGTAACCCACCCATCCAACTTAAAATAATAAAAATTTTATATTTGTTTAGTTAATACTTTATTAAAATTTGTAACAATTTATTTGCTTTATCTTTATTGATTAACATTTTATTAAATTTAAGGGTTTCTTTTTTTATGGTTCAACTATAATAAAATGCTTATCCTTAAACATTAAATTCAATATTTGAAAAAAAAAAACTCATTAAGATTCTTGTCTTGTGTGATTTTATTTTAGTGGTGTCCTTTATATTTTGCTATTTATATGTTTGGAAATCATTTTTACGGGTTTTTCTTTTTTAGTTTGGTCTATCTTTAATGATAAGTTCCTCTTAGCTCGCTGTCCTTTCAAAAAGTATTTGTTTGTTTTGTCTTTAGTTGTTTAGTAAATATTTGTTAAGGCCATTATCAGTGCAAACTTTGGCTTATACTCTAGTCCAGCAGACCAGACAGACAGACAGCCAATAACATTCATTGTCATTAGATATGTCGTAATAAAATAAAATT
Organism: Lucilia sericata; assembly: GCF_015586225.1. Taxonomy (NCBI): domain Eukaryota; kingdom Metazoa; phylum Arthropoda; class Insecta; order Diptera; family Calliphoridae; genus Lucilia; species Lucilia sericata. The sequence continues at coordinate 17,810 of NW_023995099.1, read as the reverse complement.
TGACAAAATGCCAAAATATAATGTTGGCTTTATTATTAGTATTTTTTTATATTGTGTTTCTTTACTGTTTATCGGTTACTTTTAGCATTAGATACATGTTGCTAAACAGTGGAAACTCTAGAATACGAACAAGACAATAAAAATTAGAAGCAATAGTTAAAAAATACTCTTTTTTGCTTCTTATAAATACTTTTTAATATTTTTATATTTTTTACAAAGTTATATTTATCTAGGTTTTACTGTTTTTTTTAGTCATTCAAGTCCCTGTTGTTTATAGTTTCTGTCCTTCTTTAATAAGAAAAAACAAATATTTTAACTGTTGCTTGTATAAAATTTGCCAAAAAGCTATAAGATTTTCTAATATATTTTTTTTTTCTAAATCATAAACTATATAATACGATTTTAAGTGCTACTTAAATAAACCATTTTAAAGAAAAAACTCGTATGGGGCTAATTTTAAAGCCAAATACCCAAACTTGAATCAAGAGCAACAATGCTGATAAACAAAGTCACGCGGCTAGGCTAGACATTAGACTATAGACTAGACTATAGACTAGACTATAGACTAGACTATAGACTAGACTATAGACTAGACTATAGACTAGACTATAGACTATAGACTAGACTATAGATTAGACTATAGACTAGACTATAGACTAGACTATACACTAGACTAGACTAGACTATAGACAGACTAGACTAGACTATAGACTAGACTATAGCTAGACTATAGACTAGACTAGACTAGACTATAGACTAGACTATAGACTAGACTATAGACTAGACTATAGACTAGACTATAGACTAGACTATAGACTAGACTATAGACTAGACTATAGACTAGACTATAGACTAGACTATAGACTAGACTATAGACTAGACTATAGACTAGACTATAGACTAGACTATAGACTAGACTATAGACTAGACTATAGACTAGACTATAGACTAGACTATAGACTAGACTATAGACTAGACTATAGACTAGACTATAGACTAGACTATAGACTAGACTATAGACTAGACTATAGACTAGACTATAGACTAGACTATAGACTAGACTATAGACTAGACTATAGACTAGACTATAGACTAGACTATAGACTAGACTATAGACTAGACTATAGACTAGACTATAGACTAGACTATAGACTAGACTATAGACTAGACTGACTAGACTAGACTATAGACTTAGACTTATAGACTAGACAGACTTAGCTAGACTATAGACTAGACTATAGACTAGACTATAGACTAGACTGATGACTAGACTTATAGCTCATAGACTAGACTATAGACTAGACTTGTATATAGAATAGACTATAGACTAGTAGTCTATAGAATAGACTTAGACGAGACTGATAGACTATGAACTAATTAGACAGACGTTGTCTATGAGTATAGACTAGCTTAGACTAGACAGTTGTCTATAGAGTAGACTATAGACTAGACTATAGACTAGACTATAGACTAGACATTGTCTAGAGTAGACTTAGACTAGACTTGTCTATAGAATAACTATAGACTAGACTTTATAGAATAGACTGGAGACTGGGCTATTCGCAAATTCAAGTATTATTTTTTTTTTAAAGAATGTTCCCTTTTTCTACGTTTAAAGTTCATATTTATATTTTACACTCTTTTTGCTATCTATAACGAAAAACAAAAACACCACAATTGTTCCCTAAACATTATAATCCTAGTATCCTGTCATTACATCAATTAACTGTTGTAAAAAGCTGTTCTAAACGTCACTCTATCTCACTCTCTCGTTCTCTGTGCCCATCATGTTTTGTAAATATTCCATAAAATACCGTATTTATCAGCATTATGGCCCCGTTTTCATTAGCATACGCAGCAGTGTTATCATACACAAATGGAAAATACCTCTTAAATTGTTTAGATTTTTCACACATCCAACTAAACAACACGAGTCAGTTTCTAATTTAAAATTTACAGGCATTAAAATGGAGAAACGTACTCAATGTTGTTAAATAGTAATGAACGCTTAAGCCCCAACTGTATGGGTTGCTGGTTAGTTGGGTTACATATCAGGCTGACTGGTTGATTGTCAATATTTGCAAATTTTACTGTTTCTTTAATTATTGTTTATGCTGGGACCCAATGAATATGGTCACACTAATAGCCTAGATAGCATATGTTTTCGTATGTAATCTCTATGTATGGTTGGATATGGAGATTAGGGTTAAATTTGTGGTATAAGAGTTAGAAAAGGCGTTTAAAAGATGTCATGGAATGGAAGGGAATTTAAGGATCAACAAGCTTTAGAAGATGAAGCAAATTTTGAAGTGGAAAAAGAAAAATTTTAATATGAGGAATGATAAGATCTAATTATCTCGATTGTAGACTACGGAGTAGACTACAGAATTGATTATACAGACTAGACTATAGACTAGGCTATAGACTAGGCTATAGACTAGGCTATAGACTACACTATAGACTAGACTATAGACTAGACTATAGACTAGACTATAGACTAGACTATAGACTAGACTAAAGACTATACTATAGACTAGACTATAGACTATAGTCTAGACTAAAGACTAGACTATAGACTAGACTATAGACTAGACTATAGACTAGACGATAGACTAGACGATAGACTAGACTATAGACTTGGCGATAGACTAGACTATAGACTAGACGATAGACTAGACTATAGACTAGACTATAGACTAGACTATAGACTAGACTATAGACTAGACTATAGACTAGGCTATAGACTAGGCTATAGACTAGGCTATAGACTACACTATAGACTAGACTATAGACTAGACTATAGACTAGACTATAGACTAGACTATAGACTAGACTAAAGACTATACTATAGACTAGACTATAGACTATAGTCTAGACTAAAGACTAGACTATAGACTAGACTATAGACTAGACTATAGACTAGACTATAGACTAGACTATAGACTAGACTATAGACTAGACTATAGACTAGACTATAGACTAGACTATAGACTAGACTATAGACTAGACTATAGACTATACTATAGACTAGACTATAGACTAGACTATAGACTAGACTATAGACTAGACTATAGACTAGACTATAGACTAGACTATAGACTAGACTATAGACTAGACTCTAGACTAGACTAAAGACTAGACTAAAGACTAGACTAAAGTCTAGACTGTAGACTAGACTATAGACTAGAATAGTGTAGACTAGACTATGGACTAGACTAGACTGTAGACTAGACTATAGACTAGACTAGACTAGACTAGACTATAGACTAGACTATAGACTGGACTATAGACTAGGACTATAGACTAGACTATAGACTAGACTATAGACTAGACTATAGACTAGACTATAGACTAGACTATAGACTAGACTATAGACTAGACTATAGACTAGACTATAGACTAGACTATAGACTAGACTATAGACTAGACTATAGACTAGACTATAGACTAGAATATAGACTAGACTAGACTAGACTATAGACTAGACTATAGACTAGACTATAGACTATACTATAGACTAGACTATAGACTAGACTATAGACTAGACTATAGACTAGACTATAGACTAGACTATAGACTATACTATAGACTAGACGATAGACTAGACGATAGACTAGACTATAGACTAGACGATAGACTAGACTATAGACTAGACTATAGACTAGACTATAGACTAGACTATAGACTAGACTATAGACTAGACTATAGACTAGACTAGACTAGACTATAGACTAGACTATAGACTAGACTATAGACTAGACTATAGACTAGACTATAGACTAGACTATAGACTAGACTATAGACTAGACTATAGACTAGACTATAGACTAGACTATAGACTAGACGATAGACTAGACGATAGACTAGACTATAGACTTGGCGATAGACTAGACTATAGACTAGACGATAGACTAGACTATAGACTAGACTATAGACTAGACTATAGACTAGACTATAGACTAGACTATAGACTAGACTATAGACTAGACTATAGACTAGACTATAGACTAGACTATAGACTAGACTATAGACTAGACTATAGACTAGACTATAGACTAGACTATAGACTAGACTATAGACTAGACTATAGACTAGACTATAGACTAGACTATAGACTAGACTATAGACTAGACTATAGACTAGACTATAGACTAGACTATAGACTAGACTATAGACTAGACTATAGACTACTATAGACTAGACTATAGACTAGACTATAGACTAGACTATAGACTAGACTATAGACTAGACTATAGACTAGACTATAGACTAGACTATAGACTAGACTATAGACTAGACTATAGACTAGACTATAGACTAGACTATAGACTAGACTATAGACTAGACTATAGACTAGACTATAGACTAGACTATAGACTAGACTATAGACTAGACTATAGACTAGACTATAGACTAGACTATAGACTAGACTATAGACTAGACTATAGACTAGACTATAGACTAGACGATAGACTAGACTATAGACTAGACTATAGACGACTATAGACTAGACTATAGACTAGACTATAGACTAGACTATAGACTAGACTATAGACTAGACTATAGACTAGACTATAGACTAGACTATAGACTAGACTATAGACTAGACTATAGACTAGACTATAGACTAGACTATAGACTAGACTATAGACTAGACTATAGACTAGACTATAGACTAGACTATAGACTAGACTATAGACTAGACTATAGACTAGACTATAGACTAGACTATAGACTAGACTATAGACTAGACTATAGACTAGACTATAGACTAGACTATAGACTAGACTATAGACTATACTATAGACTACTATAGACTAGACAATAGACTAGACTATAGACTAGACTATAGACTAGACTATAGACTAGACTATAGACTAGACTATAGACTAGACTATAGACTAGACTATAGACTAGACTATAGACTAGACTATAGACTAGACTATAGACTAGACTATAGACTAGACTATAGACTAGACTATAGACTAGACTATAGACTAGACTATAGACTAGACAATAGACTAGACAATAGACTAGACTATAGACTAGACTGGACTGGAATATACTATAGACGGGACTAGGCTATAGTCCAGACAATATATAGTCGGGACTATATATAGTCCAGATTATAATCGATTTTATAACCTAGATATATATTTTTAGTCTTTTAAAATTGAATTAAAAATCTTCGTTTTACTAATTTCTCTTTTATTTATACAAAAAAAATGTGTTTTTTTAATTTTACGCTCTAAATATTTTTTTTGTTTTTTCTAATTGGTCGCCTATAATAAAAAACCAACAAAACCAAAAAATATATAAAATCCAAATGGTCGGTGTCAATATTGTTAAAAAAAAAAAAAAAGATAAATATTATAAAACTCTAAATGATTTGTTTCTTACCACAACAATTTATACAAACGTCATGCAATAAAATTAAAAAAAAAAAAAATAACCATATATTATTGTGGTTATAATTAAATATATTATTATATTTTTTATTTAAATAAAAAAATTAATTTTCTATTGTTATGTTTGTTTTGTCTTTGCAGGATGTTCTACACAAAATATGTAATCCACATGGCCAGGTCTTGCGTATTGTTATATTCAAAAAGAACGGTGTCCAAGCTATGGTGGAATTTGATTGTTTAGAATCGGCCACAAGAGCTAGAGAAAATTTAAATGGTGCTGATATATATTCGGGTTGCTGCACATTGAAAATTGATTATGCTAAGGTGGGTTAAGAAAATTAAGATTTTATTCTTGTAGGGGGGAATTTTGAAATCATTATCATATTTTATTATTTTTTTATTTTTATTTTTTTAGCCGGAGAAATTGAATGTTTATAAAAATGAACCAGAAACCAGCTGGGATTATACTTTGACTACAGGTGAGTTTGAGTTTTAACGTTTTTATTAGTTTTTATCTGTAGTTTTTATTATTATTTTTTAAATTTATGATTTATTGCACTTTTCCAAAGAAAAACTTTTATCAAATATAAAACAAACTAATTCTCAATAAATTCAGAAACTACTCTTTTTCATAAATTTTTACACTTTCGTATGATTTTTATTAGTAAAAAAAAGAGAAAATTTGATTAAATGCCATTTTTGCTGTAAACTATAGACCAGATCAGACTATAGTCTGAAATATAGACCAGTCTGTAGTCTAAACTATTGACTAGTGTAAACTATAGTGAACTATAGACCGGTCAATAGTAAAAACTATAGACCAGTCTATAGTCTAAACTGTAGACCAGTCTATAGTCTGAACTATAAACCGGTCTACAGTCTAATCTATAGAACAGTCTATAATCTAAACTATAGACCAGTCTATAGTCTAAAGTATAGACAAGTCTGTAGTCTAAACTATAGACGAGTCTATAGTCTAAACTATAGACCAGTTTATAGTCTAAACTATAGACCAGTCTATATTATATACTATAGACCATAGTCTAAACTATAGACCAGTATGTAGTCTGAACTATAGGCCATATATTGCCTAAACTATAGAGCAGTCTATAGTCTAAACTATAGACCAGTCTATAGTCTAAACTATACACAAGTCTATAGTATAAACTATACACAAGTCTATAGTCTAAACTATAGACCTGTCTATAGTCTAAACTATAAACCAATCTATAGTCTAAACTATAGACCAGTCTATAGTCTAAACTGTAAACCATTCTATAGTTTAAACTATAGACCATAGTCTCAACAATAGAGCCTTCTATAGTCTAAACAATAGACCAGTCTATAGTCTAAACTATAGACCAGTCTATAGTCTAAACTATATACCAGTCTATAGTGTAAAGTATAGACAAGCCTATAGTCTAAACTATAGACGAGTCTATAGTCTAAACTATAGACGAGTCTATACACTACATACCAGTCTATAGTCTACACTATAGACCAGTCTATAGTCTACACTATAGACCAGTCTATAGTCTACACTATAGACCACTCTATAGTCTACACTATAGACCAGTCTATATTATACACTATAGACCAGTCTATAGTCTACACTATAGACCAGTCTATAGTCTACACTATAGACCAGTCTATAGTCTAAACTATACACAAGTCTATAGTCTAAACTATAGACCAGTCTATAGTCTAAACTATACCCAGTCTATAGTCTAAACTATAGAGCAGTCTATAGTCTAAACTATAGACCAGTCTATAGTCTAAACTATACACAAGTCTATAGTCTAAACTATACACAAGTCTATAGTCTAAACTATAGACCTGTCTATAGTCTAAACTATAAACCAATCTATAGTCTAAACTATAGACCAGTCTATAGTCTAAACTGTAAACCATTCTATAGTTTAAACTATAGACCATAGTCTCAACAATAGAGCCTTCTATAGTCTAAACAATAGACCAGTCTATAGTCTAAACTATAGACCAGTCTATAGTCTAAACTATATACCAGTCTATAGTGTAAAGTATAGACAAGCCTATAGTCTAAACTATAGACGAGTCTATAGTCTAAACTATAGACGAGTCTATACACTACATACCAGTCTATAGTCTACACTACATACCAGTCTATAGTCTACACTATAGACCAGTCTATAGTCTACACTATAGACCAGTCTATAGTCTACACTATAGACCAGTCTATAGTCTACACTATAGACCAGTCTATAGTCTACACTATAGACCAGTCTATAGTCTACACTATAGACCAGTCTATAGTCTACACTATAGACCAGTCTATAGTCTACACTATAGACCAGTCTATAGTCTACACTATAGACCAGTCTATATTATACACTATAGACCAGTCTATAGTCTACACTATAGACCACTCTATAGTCTACACTATAGACCAGTCTATAGTCTAAACTATACACAAGTCTATAGTCTAAACTATAGACCAGTCTATAGTCTAAACTATACCCAGTCTATAGTCTAAACTATAGACCAATCTATAGTCTAAACTATAGACCAGTCTATAGTCTAAACTGTAAAAAATTCTATAGTATAAACTATAGACCATAGTCTCAACAATAGAGCCTTCTATAGTCTAAACAATAGACCAGTCTATAGTCTAAACTATAGACCAGTCTATAGTGTAAAGTATAGACAAGTCTATAGTCTAAAGTATAGACGAGTCTATACACTATATACCAGTCTATAGTCTACACTATAGACCAGTCTATAGTCTACACTATAGACCAGTCTATAGTCTACACTATAGACCAGTCTATATTCTACACTATAGACCAGTCTATAGTTTACACTATAGACCAGTCTATAGTCTACACTATAGACCAGTCTATAGTCTACACTATAGACCAGTCTATAGTCTACACTATAGACCAGTCTATAGTCTACACTATAGACCAGTCTATAGTCTACACTATAGACCAGTCTATAGTCTACATTATAGACCAGTCTATAGTCTACACTATAGACCAGTCTATAGTCTACACTATAGACCAGTCTATAGTCTACACTATATACCAGTCTATAGTCTACACTATAGACCAGTCTATTGTCTACACTATAGACCAGTCTATTGTCTACACTATAGACCAGTCTATAGTCTACACTATAGACCGGTCTATAATCTACACTATAGACCAGTCTATAGTCTAACTTTAGACCAGTTTATAGTCTAACTTTAGACCAGTTTATAGTCTAAGTATAGACCAGTCTATAGTTTAACTAAAGACCAGTCTATAGTCTAACTATGGACCAGTCTATAGTCTAACTATGGACCAGTCTATAGTCTAACTATAGACCAGTCTATAGTCTGATCTATAGACCAGTCTATAGTCTTATCTATAGACCAGTATATAGTCTGAACTTTAGACCACTCTTTAGTCTGAACTATAATCCAAAGTTTTTTTTTTTAATTTTTCTCTTTTTATAATCCATTGACACTCTTAAGCTACAGCATGCCCTCATCATTATTATTTTATTTAATAAAAACATTCAGAAATTTACATTTTATATTAAAAAAATATATACTTAATTCTAAGTAAAATATGCCAAAAAAAAATTAACCCATAAAAAACAGTGCCAAACATAAGCTAAAACCAACAACAAACAAAAATGGAACACAAAACTTATAAAACACCAGGAATATATATAAAAATATGTATATTAAACAGCAGAACCAAGTCCAGCGATACTATCCACACACTCCAGATGCTAGAAAATTTTTTTAACAACAAAAAGAAATTTACAAAAAATTATAAATTTTAAAATGTTTTTTTTTTTTGTATAATATATATATATAAAATACACACACATACGCCACAGAAAACTAATCAATTTAATATAAAATATTTAAAAAGACAATGAACTAATAACTAAACAAAAATTTTAAACAAATACAATTTTTATTTAACTTAGAAAACACCCACATTCATACACAAAAGCAAATTTTAAACACTACCAGAGAGCTAGTAGACATTATAGTAAAGTCTACTTTAAGTTTGTTACGTTTAAAGCATACCTTAAGGCTGGCATACTAGAACAAATCTAAAGTATACTTTTATTTGTTTAATAAAATAACAAAAAAGATAAACATCAGGATTTTTTTTAATTAAATAACCACGTTTATGTTTAATATTAAATTATTTACAATTTTTATTTTATATTTGTTTCGAGAGCCCTCTTTATATTATTTGTTCAGCAACCTTTTTTTTTTGTAAAGAACAACACCTGCTTTAGAACAATAAGGTTATTTTTGTTGCTGTTTTATTTAAATTTTTTTAATCATATTTACATACAGATACTTTACAAAATGCTAAACATATAAATATAATGAAACCATAGGTTTTTACATACATTTTCCGCTGGCGGAAAATTTATTTAAATACAGAGTTTAAAACACATTTAATAGATATTTTTTATTTCCAACCACTAACTTTAGCTGTGAATTTAAAGTAGATTTAAAATGACACCACAGACGTCATATTAAATGAATAGTAAATGACGCTTAAAAACAATGATATTATTAAAAATGGAATTCCGCAAATAGGGCCAATAGGAAAAAGAGAAAACTACAGACTTTCGACTGATCGATCTATAGATTAGAATATATGCTAATATATTGACCGATCTATAGGCTAGACTGATTCATAGACTAGACTATAGTCTGATCTATAGACTAGACTATAGTCTGATCTAAAGATTAAACTATAGTCTGATCTATAGACTAGATTATAATCTGATCTATCGACTAGACTACAGTCTGATCTATAGACTAGACTACAGTCTGATCTATAGACTAGACTATAGTCTGATCTATAGACTAGGCTATAGTCTGATCTATAGACTAGGCTATAGTCTGATCTATAGACTAGGCTATAGTCTGATCTATAGACTAGGCTATAGTCTGATCTATGGACTAGGCTATAGTCTGATCTATAGACTAGACTATAGTCTGATCTATAGATTAGACTATAATCTGATCTATACACTAGACTATAGTCTGATCACCACAGGTCTATAGATCAGACTATAGTCTGATCTATAGACCAGACTATAGTCTAATCTATAGACTAGACTATAGTCTGATCTATAGACTAGACTATAGTCTGATCTATAGACTAGACTATAGTCTGATCTATAGACTAGACTATAGTCTGATCTATAGACTAGTCTATAGTCTGATCTATAGACTAGACTATAGTCTGATCTATAGACTAGTCTATAGTCTGATCTATAGACTATACTATAGTCTGATCTATAGACTAGACTATAGTCTGATCTATAGACTAGACTATAGTCTGATCTATAGACTAGACTATAGTCTGATCTATAGACTAGACTATAGTCTGATCTAGACTAGACTAGTCTGATCTATAGACTAGACTATAGTCTGATCTATAGACTAGACTATAGTCTGATCCATAGACTAGACTATAGTCTGATCTATAGACTAGTCTGATGAATAGACTAGACTATTGTCTGATCTATAGACTAGTCAGATCTATAGACTAGTCTGATCTATAGACTGAACTATAATCTGATCTATAGACTAGACTATAGACAAGACTATAATCTGATCTATAGACTAGGCTATAGTCTGATCTATAGACTAGACTATAGTCTGATCTATAGACTAGACTATAGTCTGATCTATAGACTAGACTATAGTCTGATCTATAGACTAGACTATAGTCTGATCTATAGACTAGACTATAGTCTGATCTATAGACTAGACTATAGTCTGATCTATAGACTAGACTATAGTCTGATCTATAGACTAGACTATAGTCTGATCTATAGACTATACTATAGTCTGATCTATATACTAGACAATAGTCTTATCTGTAGACTAGACTATAGTATGATCTATAGATAAGATTATAGTCTGATCTCTAGACTAGACTATAGTCTGATCTATAGACTATAGTCCGATCTATAGACTAGACTATAGCCTGATGTATAAACTAGACCTGATGTATAGACTAGACTATAGTCCGATCTATAGACTAGACCATAGCCTTGTACTATAGACTAGTCTGCTGAATAGACTAAACTATTGTCTGATCTATAGACTAGTCAGATCTATAGACTAGTCTGATCTATAGACCATAGTCTGATCTATAGACTAGACTATTGTCTGATCTATAGACTAGACTATTGCCTGATCTTTAGACTAGACTATAGTCCGATCTATAGACTAGACCATAGTCTAGACTATAGTCTGACCTATAGACTAGACAGAAGTTTGATGTATAGTCTAGACTATAGTCTGACCTATAGCTTAGACTATAGTCTGACCTTTAGACTAGACTAAAGTCTGACCTTTAGACAAGACTAAAGTCTGACGTATAGACTAGCCTATAGTCGAATCTAAAGAACAACCTGCATTCTGATAAATAAAATAGACTATTATAGTCTGATCCATAGAATAGGTTGAAGTTATTATGAACAATGTACTAAACTATTGCCTGAACTAGGACTTGTCTTTAGAATCATAATCTTAAAATTTCTATAGAAATTTATTTAATTATTAAATGATGAGAGATAAACTGCGTTAGTTTTCTAACAAGGTAAAACTGATCATGTAGAGGTACGTTATTTTTATTTATTTTATTTATTGATGATCCCAATGTTACAAGACAAAAGTCTTATATATACAACATTAGTCATTACAAATGGCAAATTTTAGTATAAATAGTTAATATTCTTAACAATAAGATTATAATTTACTGCACAGCAGTTAAAAGTGCAAAAATATAATTAAACATAAAAATGGTCAAAATAATTTATAATTATAAAATCGATTTAAAATATAAAAAAAGTTTATTCTTAAAAGATGTTGCGTTAGAAATTAAATGGAGATTGTATGGTAAAGCGTTCCAAAGTCTGATAGCATGTATAAAAAAGTGTCTCTCAGAGAGTAATCTATTATATATAAACGGCACAAGAAGATTATTTCGGTTAGATCTGGTGAATTTAAGTTTTTCGAAAATATATTCTGGTTCCTTAGTGAAGATCAATTTGTGAATTAATAATAAAGATCGAAATTTCAAGTAATTTTCAAATGACATTCCATATATTCGTTTAGCATAAATAGATATATGATCATATTTTCTTAAGCCGTAGACATATCTTACAACATTGTTAAACACTCTTGATAATTTGATCTTAGTGAAGCTGTCACAGCTACTGAAGATTTCACATCCATAAAAAAGAGTAGGTAAAATAAATGACTTTGCAAGTAAAAGCCTAACATTAAGTGGGGTGTAATAGTGGGAATGCCATAGCTTACGTAAAATGACATAAACTTTGCCAGATATCTTATTTATGTGATCATTCCAGGTAAGAGTATTATTGAAGATAATTCCAAGATTTTTCGCATTTTCTTCATAATTAATATTTTGATTGTTAATGATAATAGGTGGAAAATAGCTAGTATCAATTTTCTTGTGATAAATAACAAGACATTGTGATTTTTTTGGATTTAAACTCAGGTCATTCCATTTGGCCCATTCGAACACACTATTAAGGTCCGCATTAATATTCATAATACAATTGTTTACATTGTCCTTCTCACAACTACAATACAACTGTACATCATCGGCATACATATGTATTTTACAAGTTTTTATCACACTGGGTAAGTCATTAATATATAATGAAAACAATAGTGGGCCCAAAATGGAGCCCTGTGGTACTCCACTTTTAAGTTCCGCTGGAGCTGAAGATAAACCTGAAGAGACAACGAGCTGTGTTCTGTATTGTAGATAGGATTGCACAAGATTAGATGAATATATTGAAAAGCCAAATAATTTAGTGATTTTATTTATTAACGTGTGGTGATTAACAGAATCGAAGGCCTTAGAGTGATCTAATAGCGTCAAAAATGTAATTTTCCCTTTATCAACAGGTATACGAATTTCCTCTGAAACATCAATAAGTGTCGTAATACATCCTCGCTTCTTTCGAAACCCAGATTGTTTAGCCTTCCCCCTTATCACATACATACAACACAACAACAAAAACAACAACAACATCTTGACATTGTTGTTCAACAACAACAGGGGCAACCTCCTCTCATTGTCATCGTCGTCATAATAATCAACAGCATGGATTTTCTTTTTAACCACTTTAACCACCAACTGCTGGCGCTGATATTACATGTTACGTCTAAAATTTTTCCTCCCACTCAAAACAATAAACAGAATGTAAAGAGAAAAAAGTGTGCACCGTTTACACACACACACACACATATACATCTTGAAGAAAACTGAAAATGGCAAATAAGTAGTTGTAGTAGAGAAAAATGAAAATTGCATATAAAATGGCAATAAAGTGTAGAGAACTATAAACTGTTTGGTGGTTGAGTTGATTGCAACAGCCAGTGCTGCTGGCTGACATTATGCCATTTGTTGTTGTGTTTATTTTTTCATCTCTTGAACATAGCGTCAACAACAAACCTAAAGAATGAACAACAAACTTAAGTGACACGCGACAAATTAGCTAAACATTTCTTCATACAAACTTGTAGAAATTGTAAAGAAAAACTATTAGAAAATAAATATACAAATGTGGTAATAAAGAAAAGAGGGGGATTTTTGTAGGTGAAGTGTTTAAAGACTATGGAGGCAGCAATTGAAAAAAAAAAGTAGTTTTTTCTTCATCTCACTTAGTTTTTATTAAATTTACAAAAAAAGTACTATTTATAAATTACTACTTTTTTAAAAAAAGTACCTTAGCTTGTTTCTATATAAGCTCTTATTTAAAACACTTTCTAGCGCTTCTTTAAAACTATTAACATAAATTAATTATAAAATTTTATTATTTTTAACACAAAAAATAGTTGGGGGACATTTTTATTGGAATGAATGATAAATTAAATTAAAATGTTTTTAAAAGTTCTTTTTTTTAGCTTGAAATTTAATTTATTTTCATTTAAATAATTCTGAATAAAAAAGTCGCAGAGAAAAAAACTGAATTAACTGAATTAAAAATGAAATACTTCAACAACTGGCTGTTAAAATTAAAAATGTGAGGGGGAGTTTTTTGTAAAAAAAAAAATATAATTGGAGACAAGCAGTCTGGTACTGACATGATAAAAGGCCAATAGGAAACACATTTCACTAGCAAAACAAATACAGATAAATAGCATTAACAATGCTAGAGAATTTACGCTAGAGTAGACTATAGACTAGACTATAGACTAGACTATAGACAAGACTATAGACTAGACTATAGACTAGACTATAGACTAGACTATAGACTAGACTGTAGACTAGACTATAGATTAGACTATAGACTAGACTATAGATTAGACTATAGACTAGACTAGACTATAGACTAGACTATACACTAGACTATAGACTAGACTATAGACTGGACTATAGACTAGACTATAGACTAGACTATAGACTGGACTATAGACTAGACTATACACTAGACTATAGACTAGACTATACACTAGACTGTAGACTAGACTATAGACTAGACTATAGACTAGACTAAGACTAGACTATAGACTAGACTATAGACTAGACTATAGACTAGACTATAGACTAGACTATAGACTAGACTATAGACTAGACTATAGACTAGACTATAGACTAGACTATAGACTAGACTATAGACTGAGACTTAGACTAGACTATAGACTTGACTATAGACTAGACTATAGGACTAGACTATAGACTAGACTATAGACTAGACTATAGACTAGACTATAGACTAGACTATAGACTAGACTATAGACTAGACTATAGACTAGACTATAGACTAGACTATAGACTAGACTATAGACTAGACTATAGACTAGACTATAGACTAGACTAAGACTAGACTATAGACAGGACTATAGAATAGACTATAGACTAGACTATAGACTAGACTATAGACTAGACTATAGACTAGACTATAGACTAGACTATAGACTAGACTATAGACTAGACTATAGACTAGACTATAGACTAGACTATAGACTAGACTATAGACTAGACTATAGACTAGACTAGAGACTAGACTATAGACTAGACTATAGACTAGACTATAGACTAGACTATAGACTAGACTATAGACTAGACTATAGACTAGACTATAGACTAGACTATAGACTAGACTATAGACTAGACTATAGACTAGACTATAGACTAGACTATAGACTAGACTATAGACTAGACTATAGACTAGACTATAGACTAGACTATAGACTAGACTATAGACTAAACTATAGACTAGACTATAGACTAGACTATAGACTAGACTATAGACTAGACTATAGACTAGACTATAGACTAGACTATAGACTAGACTATAGACTAGACTATAGACTAGACTATAGACTAGACTATAGACTAGACTATAGACTAGACTATAGACTAGACTATAGACTGACTATAGACTAGACTATAGGACTAGACTATATGACTAGACTATAGACTAGACTATAGACTAGACTATAGAACCTAGACTAGACCTAGACTATCTAGACTAGACTATAGACTAGACTATAGACTAGACTATAGACTAGACTATAGACTAGACTATAGACGAGACTATAGACTAGACTATAGACTAGACTATAGACTAGACTATAGACTAGACTATAGACTAGACTATAGACTAGACTATAGACTAGACTATAGACTAGACTATAGACTAGACTATAGACTAGACTATAGACTAGACTATAGACTAGACCTATAGACTAGACTATTAGACTAGACTATAGACTAGACTATAGACTAGACTATAGACTAGACTATAGACTAGACTATAGACTAGACTACTATGACTAGACTATAGACTAGACTATAGACTATAGTCTCATCTATAGACTAGACTATAGTCTCATCTATAGACTAGACTATAGTCTCATCTATAGACTAGACTATAGTCTCATCTATAGACTAGACTATAGTCTCATCTATAGACTAGACTAGTCTCATCTATAGACTAGACTATAATCTCATCTATAGACTAGACTATAGAATAGACTATATTCTTATATATAGACTAGACTATAGTCTCATCTATAGACTAGGCTATAGTCTCATCTATAGACTAGACTATAGCCTCATCTATAGACTAGACTAGACTCATCTATAGACTAGACTAGTCTCATCTATAGACTAGACTATATGCTCATATATAGACTAGACTATAGAATAGACTATATTCTTATATATAGACTAGACTATAGTCTCTTCTATAGAATAGACTATATTCTTATATATAGTCTCATCTAAAGACTAGGCTATAGTCTCATCTCTAGACTAAATACTAGACAATAGTCTGTTCGATGGCCTAGACTATTGCCTGATCTATAGACTAAGACTACCATTTTCTACTCATCTCTAAAAAACTATTTCTACTATAAACATTCCATTTACTATTTGACTAACAAAAGAATTGAACTCTTATCATAATCATTAGGATTTTCTTGAGCCTTTTGTTTTCCCCAATGTGTCATATTGGCGAAAAGCCTCTTTTATGTTTAATATTTACGTCGTCCTTTATTTTCTCAATAATGCTGGTTTGGCTGTATATTTGAATTTTGTGAATGAATACCACCTAGAGGCCTATAAAGAAATGGGGCGTTCTTAGGCAAACAAAGATATTTTTGTTGTTGTTTATGGCTAGAAATTGTTGGCTATAAAGAGCAAAAACTTCAAACTCCCAAACAGTTTTTGTTTGTACAACGTCTGGATTCCATTACAGTTTATGTCATTGTTGTGACTGTTTGGTTCAATAGGTTGAGGTGTGTTTTTTTTTTCGTCCTGTCTGTTTCGCCATTAAACCCCAGCCAGTCATTGAAATGACATAAAAGCCAGCAGAACTAAATGAAAAGTTTTTTTTTGTTTGAGTAAAAAGCATTTTCTTCTCCTCTTGACAATAGTGTCATAGACAATTTGCATTTAATTTCGAATACTTTTCTTTTTGTTCTGTCTCTCTTTTAGTTTTCCTTTTAGTTTTTGGTTGACAGCCTCAAAGTATAGAGATCCTGACTGCATTTTTCTGAAGTATTGAAATATTTTTCTTAATTGATATATTTTTTTCTTCTTGTTCGTTTCTTCTGTTTTTGTTTATATTTCATGTGAATTAAAGTGGTTTGATTTTAACGTTCAATCTGTTTGAGAGTGAAATTTTAATTGAGTTTTGAGTCCGTGTATTGATAGCAATGCACAGACGGGCGTGTTAACAAATATTGATGATGACATAGTTTGTTTTATGTTTTAGAAGGAACAAACATTTTTCAATAATGGAAACGTTAAATCTTGTTGAATAGGAAACTTAATGTGTCAGCAGGAAGAGTTGTTCCTAAATGAACAAATCGCCAAAAACTTAAACAAAATAAGGGAAATT
>NW_023995098.1:132500-158287 GCF_015586225.1 Lucilia sericata | reverse complement strand
GTAGTTAGTTAGTTAGTTAGTTAGTTAGTTAGTTAGTTTAGTTAGTAGTTAGTAGTGTTAGTTAGTTAGTTAGTTAGTTAGTTAGTTAGTTAGTTAGTTAGTTAGTTAGTTAGTTAGTTAGTTAGTTGAGTTAGTTGTAGTTAGTTAGTTAGTTAGTGTAGTTAGTTAGTTAGTTAGTTAGTTAGTTAGTTAGTTAGTTAGTTAGTTAGTTAGTAGTTAGTTAGTAGTTAGTAGTTTTAGTTAGTTAGTATTTAGTTAGTTAGTTAGTTAGTTAGTTAGTTAGTTAGTTAGTTAGTTAGTTAGTTAGTTAGTTAGTTAGTTAGTTAGTTAGTTAGTTAGTTAGTTAGTTTAGTTAGTTAGTTAGTTAGTAGTTAGTTAGTTAGTTAGTTAGTAGTTAGTTAGTTAGTTAGTTAGTTAGTTAGTTAGTTACATTAATGATGTATTGCAAAAATTAAACCATTTTTGTACCATAAGGAGAATACATTATATTTTGGAGTTCGATAATAATTTATCTAAAAAGTAAAAACAAATGTGGCTCAGCTGAAAATTTTAACAACCTATACCAATTCTGGAACAATACAATTATGTTCTCTACGAAGTTATGACTGTAGTAAACAATTTTCATATCAAAAAGGTTACTCATAATATAAAAACTAAAACTAAAGGAATTCGTTTCATGGCTTGTTTTTAGACATATCATAATAATGTGTTAATGCTCCCTTCTTCTAATACAAAAAGTGTAAAAGCAAGAATTTCCTAAGTGAAATTCTAGTCATGTTTTCTATTGTATAGTTTTTCATAAATATTCTTTCTTTTATCATTCATTGACCTTGCTTTATGATCACTTGTTAAGCCTTTCAACAAACAATGCATCGTTATTTTCCACTACTAACTAAAATAGATTGAACCAGGAAGAATTATAAAATATACACTCATACTTTATATCCTTTATATTTAGATAGTTCGATTCATTTATATGTAATGGCTGTTGCAAGTATGTAATCCAAATGTTATCTTGACACTAGTATCCACTTACAGAATTAATAATATCACACCTCCTTCTTCTGCCAATAAAGAACAATGTCATAAATAATAAAAGAAAATATAAAAAACACAAAAGAAATGGGGTAACATTACATTGTTAAGAAAAAAAAAAAAAAAAACAAAAGAAAAATAATTTTATTTCCGAAAACAATGATAACAACATAAATACTTTAATTGAATTCATAAAGGGAGAACTGTTGAAAAAACTAGAACAGGATAAAAGCAAAAGTGTTTATGGAATAAACCAACCTAACAGAATTTTTTTTATTATTATTTTACTGGCAGGGTTCTCTTTTTATAGCTACACTCCCCTTCCTTGCAACTGACCATCACAATATGTGCCATATTTTCTAAAACGAAAATACGGAGTATGATATGGAAACGTATTCAGAATCACACTTTGTATTTTTAATTAAGTAGGGAAGATAGAACACTACATATAAATAACTACGGAAATGTTTTTTGTGTCATTTTATCCATACCACAGTGGGTATAATGATGAATTTATTCAAAAACTATTTTTTATACAATAACCTCTGAACTTCAAAAATTCTGAACTAGAACTGAACTAGAACTGATCTAGAACTGAACTAGAACTGAACTAGAACTGAACTAGAACTGAACTGAACTAGAACTTGAACTAGAACTGAACTAGAACTGAACTAGAACTGAACTAGAACTGAGACTGAACTAGAACTGAACTAGAACTGAACTAGAACTGAACTAGAACTGAACTAGAACTGAACTAGAACTGAACTAGAACTGAGCTAGAACTGAACTAGAACTGAACTAGAACTGAACTAGAACTGAACTAGAACTGAACTAGAACTGAACTAGAACTGAACTAGAACTGAACTAGAAGTGAACTAGAACTGAACTAGAACTGAACTAGAACTGAACTAGAACTGAACTAGAAGTGAACTAGAACTGAACCTAGAACTGAACTAGAACTGATCTAGAACTGAACTAGAACTGAACTAGAACTGAACTAGAAGTGAACTAGAACTGATCTAGAACTGAACTAGAACTGATCTAGAACTGAACTAGAACTGAACTAGAACTGAACTAGAACTGAACTAGAACTGAACTAGAACTGAACTAGACTGAACTAAACTGAACTAGAACTGAACTAGAACTGAACTAGAACTGAACTAGAACTGACTAGAACTGAACTAGAACTGAACTAGAACTGAACTAGAACTGAACTAGAACTGAACTAGAACTGAACTAGAACTGAACTAGAACTGAACTAGAACTGAACTAGAACTGAACTAGAACCGAACTAGAACTGAACTAGAACTGAACTAGAACTGAACTAGAACTGAACTAGAACTGAACTAGATCTGAACTAGAACTGAACTAGAACTGAACTAGAACTGAACTAGAACTGAACTAGAACTAACTAGAACTGAACTAGAACTGAACTAGAACTGAACTAGAACTAGAACTAGAACTGAACTAGAACTGAACTAGAACTGAACTAGAACTGAACTAGAACTGAACTAGAACTGAACTAGAACTGAACTAGAACTGAACTAGAACTGAACTAGAACTGAACTAGAACTGAACTAGAACTGAACTAGAACTGAACTAGAACTGAACTAGAACTGAACTAGAACTGAACTAGAACTGAACTAGAACTGAACTAGAACTGAACTAGAACTGAACTAGAACTAGAACTGACTAGAACTGAACTAGAACTGAACTAGAACTGAACTAGAACTGAACTAGAACTGAACTAGAACTGAACTAGAAACTGAACTAGAACTGAACTAGAACTGAACTAGAACTGAACTAGAACTGAACTAGACTGAACTAGAACTGAACTAGAACTGAACTAGAACTGACTAGAACTGAACTAGAACTGAACTAGAACTGAACTAGAACTGAACTAGAACTGAACTAGAACTGAACTAGAACTGAACTAGAACTGACTAGAACTGAACTAGAACTGAACTAGAACTGAAATTCTAGAACTGTACTAGAAACTAGAACTGAACTAGAACTGAACTAGAACTGAACTAGAACTGAACTAGAACTGAACTAGAACTGAACTAGAACTGAACTAGAACTGACAGAAATGAAACGAGAACTGAACTAGAACTGAACTAGAACTGAACTAGAACTGAACTAGAACTGAACTAGAACTGAACTAGAACCGAACTATAACTGAACTAGAACTGAACTAGAACTGAACTAGAACTGAACTAGAACTGAACTAGACTGAACTAGAACTGAAACTAGAACTGAACTAGAACTGAACTAGAACTGAACTAGAACTGAACTAGAACTGAACTAGAATGAACTAGAACGAACTCGAACTGAACTAGAACTGAACTAGAACTGAACTAGAACTGAACTAGAACTGAACTAGAACTGAACTAGAACTGAACCTAGAACTGAACTAGAACTGAACTAAGAACTGAACTAGAACTGAACTAAACGGAAACTGAACTGAACTAGAACTGAACTAAGAACTGAACTAGAACTTGAACTAGAACTGAACTAGAACTGAACTAGAACTGAACTAGAACTGACTAGAACTGAACTAGAACTGAACTAGAATAGAACTAGAACTGAACTAGAAACTGACCTAGAACTGACTAGAACTGAACTAGAACTGAACTATAACTGAACTGAACTAGAACTGAACTAGAACTGAACTAGAACTGAACTAGAACTGAACTAGAACTGAACTAGAACTGAACTAGAACTGAACTAGAACTGAACTAGAACTGAATTATTTTTTGTATATATTTTTGCTCCACTGTGCTATTATTTCACCTTTAGTTTAAATTTTCTCTTTATGGATATGTAACTATTTCGTCCTCACACTCCTTTTTGATGCATTATTGTTTCATCATGTGTATGTGTACAACGGTATTGTTATTGTCATGGCTATAAGTATGTTTTTAAACTGATCAATTATCAGTAATTAGCTAATACGGGCCTGCAGGGTACTAATTAGCGTTACGATGCTTTTTGTGTTGCTCTGAACTAAAAATGAGTTGTTGCTGTTCGAAAACAAAAAAGTAAACAACTACTATAACTAAAAGCGAAAAAAAAACAATGGATAAAATAAAATGTCTGTCAGTCTAAAATACATACATATAAAATGAGAGGATAAGTATAATCTGATAATGGCTACAAATAAATGTTGTTCATACTAAATAACAATATATGAGGAATATGTATCCATAAAATACCTATCCATTGTTATTGGTTCAGTCCCCTATTATTTACTTACCGGGCTTTTTGTCACTCAAGGCTAAAATGTGAACAAAACACACACACAGACATTTGATGATGGTGAATACGACAATGTGTCATACATATAATAATGAATAAATGAATATGTTTGTCCGTATAAATAAATGTTGTTAGGTTTTGAATAAAAAGCTGAAAAAAGTTAATAAATATATTATGAAAATGTGTTTGGAAACAAAACTATTAGATAACATTATTTTTTAACGCCATATGTTGTTTTATGTTATTTATTCACAAACAAACAATGTGAAAATTAAATAATCATATTGTGAAACATTTATATAAAATAAAGTATTTAAATTTTACTGTAAAAACGACATTTTTTAAGAAATATTGATATTTTCACCATTTTTTCTTTCATATTCAAAGAAAATTTAATAAATAATACAGGAATATTTATTAAATTAAATCTTAGATAAAATTTTTGAATTGTTAAATTACATAGTGTGATTAGTCCAGTAAATTCTAGGTTTTAAACTTTATTACATTTAAATCTCTTCACACAATGTATATTTTTTTTCATTCCAATACCGTTGCCATCAATTAATATCCTCTTATTTATTTTGCACAATTTAATTCTTCTTCTGTACTTCCTCTACTAAGGACATGATTTAACTAAGGGTTTCAATTTTGTGTTATTTTTTGTGTTAACAGTTGTTTGGTTAATATTCAAAGAATCTCTTACAATTCCCTAAACAATAGATGATAATAATTAAATAAACTAAATAACAAAATATAAATTATAAAGAAGAAAATTATGATTATGATGAGGAAGTTTTTCCAGTTTGCTTATAGAATAACAATTAAATATTGTATATGAGAACACTTGAGCATTCTTAATAAATTATTAATTTTCTTATTAATAAGGCTATTCAGGTATCCAAGAAAATTATCGATTTGGAGTATCCCAAAAAAACATAGCTTTGTTTGATTTTCGTTCAGTTCTAGTTTACTTCTAGTTTAGTTTTAGTTCAATTCTAGTTCAGTTCTAGTTCAGTTCTAGTTCAGTTCTAGTTCAGTTCTAGTTCAGTTCTAGTTCAGTTCTAGTTCAGTTCTAGTTCAGTTCTAGTTCAGTTCTAGTTCAGTTCTACTTCAGTTCTAGTTCAGTTCTAGTTCAGTTCTAGTTCAGTTCTAGTTCAGTTCTAGTTCAGTTCTAGTTCAGTTCTAGTTCAGTTCTAGTTCAGTTTAGTTCAGTTCTAGTTCAGTTCTAGTTCAGTTTTAGTTCAGTTCTAGTTCAGTTCTAGTTCAGTTCTAGTTCAGTTCTAGTTCAGTTCTTTCTAGTTCAGTTCTAGTTCAGTTCTAGTTCAGTTCTAGTTCAGTTCTAGTTCAGTTCTAGTTCAGTTCTAGTTCAGTTCTAGTTCAGTTCTAGTTCAGTTCTAGTTCAGTTCTAGTTCAGTTCTAGTTCAGTTCTAGTCAGTTCTAGTTCAGTTCTAGTTCAGTTCTAGTTCAGTTCTAGTTCAGTTCTAGTTCAGTTCTAGTTCAGTTCTAGTTCAGTTCTAGTTCAGTTCTAGTTCAGTTCTAGTTCAGTTCTAGTTCAGTTCTAGTTCAGTTCTAGTTCAGTTCTAGTTCAGTTCTAGTTCAGTTCTAGTTCAGTTCTAGTTCAGTTCTAGTTCAGTTCTAGTTCAGTTCTAGTTCAGTTCTAGTTCAGTTCTAGTTCAGTTCTAGTTCAGTTCTAGTTCAGTTCTAGTTCAGTTCTAGTTCAGTTTTAGTTCAGTTCTAGTTCAGTTCTAGTTCAGTTCTAGTTCAGTTCTAGTTCAGTTCTAGTCAGTTCTAGTTCAGTTAGTCAGTTCTAGTTCAGTTCTAGTTCAGTTTCTAGTTCAGTTCTAGTTCAGTTCTAGTTCAGTTCTAGTTCAGTTCTAGTTCAGTTCTAGTTCAGTTCTAGTTCAGTTCTAGTTCAGTTCTAGTTTTTTTTCAGTTCTAGTTCTAGTTCAGTTCTAGTTCAGTTCTAGTTCAGTTCTAGTTCAGTTCTAGTTCAGTTCTAGTTCAGTTCTAGTTCAGTTCTAGTTCAGTTCTAGTTCAGTTCTAGTTCAGTTCTAGTTCAGTTCTAGTTCAGTTCTAGTTCAGTTCTAGTTCAGTTCTAGTTCAGTTCTAGTTCAGTTTAGTTCAGTTCTAGTTCAGTTCTAGTTCAGTTCTAGTTCAGTTCTAGTTCAGTTCTAGTTCAGTTCTAGTTCAGTTCTAGTTCAGTTCTAGTTCAGTTCTAGTTCAGTTCTAGTTCAGTTCTAGTTCAGTTTCTAGTTCAGTTCTAGTTCAGTTCTAGTTCAGTTCTAGTTCAGTTCTAGTTCAGTTCTAGTTCAGTTCTAGTTCAGTTCTAGTTCAGTTTAGTTCAGTTCTAGTTCAGTTCTAGTTCAGTTCTAGTTCAGTTCTAGTTCAGTTCTAGTTCAGTTCTAGTTCAGTTCTAGTTCAGTTCTAGTTCAGTTCTAGTTCAGTTCTAGTTCAGTTCTAGTTCAGTTCTAGTTCAGTTCTAGTTCAGTTCTAGTTCAGTTCTAGTTCAGTTCTAGTTCAGTTCTAGTTCAGTTCTAGTTCAGTTCTAGTTCAGTTCTAGTTCAGTTCTAGTTCAGTTCTAGTTCAGTTCTAGTTCAGTAGTTTCTAGTTCAGTTCTAGTTCAGTTCTAGTTCAGTTCTAGTTCAGTTCTAGTTCAGTTCTAGTTCAGTTCTAGTTCAGTTCTAGTTCAGTTCTAGTTCAGTTCTAGTTCAGTTCTAGTTCAGTTCTAGTTCAGTTCTAGTTCAGTTCTAGTTCAGTTCTAGTTCAGTTCTAGTTCAGTTCTAGTTCAGTTCTAGTTCAGTTCTAGTTCAGTTTCTAGTTCAGTTCTAGTTCAGTTCTAGTTCAGTTCTAGTTCAGTTCTAGTTCAGTTCTAGTTCAGTTCTAGTTCAGTTCTAGTTCAGTTCTAGTTCAGTTCTAGTTCTAGTTCAGTTCTAGTTCAGTTCTAGTTCAGTTCTAGTTCAGTTCTAGTTCAGTTTAGTTCAGTTCTAGTTCAGTTCTAGTTCAGTTCTAGTTCAGTTCTAGTTCAGTTCTAGTTCAGTTCTAGTTCAGTTCTAGTTCAGTTCTAGTTCAGTTCTAGTTCAGTTCTAGTTCAGTTCTAGTTCAGTTCTAGTTCAGTTCTAGTTCAGTTCTAGTTCAGTTCTAGTTCAGTTCTAGTTCAGTTCTAGTTCAGTTCTAGTTCAGTTCTAGTTCAGTTCTAGTTCAGTTCTAGTTCAGTTCTAGTTCAGTTCTAGTTCAGTTTAGTTCAGTTCTAGTTCAGTTCTAGTTCAGTTCTAGTTCAGTTCTAGTTCAGTTCTAGTTCAGTTCTAGTTCAGTTCTAGTTCAGTTCTAGTTCAGTTCTAGTTCAGTTCTAGTTCAGTTCTAGTTCAGTTCTAGTTCAGTTCTAGTTCAGTTCTAGTTCAGTTCTAGTTCAGTTCTAGTTCAGTTCTAGTTCAGTTCTAGTTCAGTTCTAGTTCAGTTCTAGTTCAGTTCTAGTTCAGTTCTAGTTCAGTTCTAGTTCAGTTCTAGTTCAGTTCTAGTTCAGTTCTAGTTCAGTTCTAGTTCAGTTCTAGTTCAGTTCTAGTTCAGTTCTAGTTCAGTTCTAGTTCAGTTCTAGTTCAGTTCTAGTTCAGTTCTAGTTCAGTTCTAGTTCAGTTCTAGTTCAGTTCTAGTTCAGTTCTAGTTCAGTTCTAGTTCAGTTCTAGTTCAGTTCTAGTTCAGTTCTAGTTCAGTTCTAGTTCAGTTCTAGTTCAGTTCTAGTTCAGTTCTAGTTCAGTTCTAGTTCAGTTCTAGTTCAGTTCTAGTTCAGTTCTAGTTCAGTTCTAGTTCAGTTTCTAGTTCAGTTCTAGTTCAGTTCTAGTTCAGTTCTAGTTCAGTTCTAGTTCAGTTCTAGTTCAGTTCTAGTTCAGTTCTAGTTCAGTTCTAGTTCAGTTCTAGTTCAGTTCTAGTTCAGTTCTAGTTCAGTTCTAGTTCAGTTCTAGTTCAGTTCTAGTTCAGTTCTAGTTCAGTTCTAGTTCAGTTCTAGTTCAGTTCTAGTTCAGTTCAGTTCAGTTCTAGTTCAGTTCTAGTTCAGTTCTAGTTCAGTTCTAGTTCAGTTCTAGTTCAGTTTTAGTTCAGTTCTAGTTCAGTTCTAGTTCAGTTCTAGTTCAGTTCTAGTTCAGTTCTAGTTCAGTTCTAGTTCAGTTCTAGTTCAGTTCTAGTTCAGTTCTAGTTCAGTTCTAGTTCAGTTCTAGTTCAGTTCTAGTTCAGTTCTAGTTCAGTTCTAGTTCAGTTCTAGTTCAGTTCTAGTTCAGTTCTAGTTCAGTTCTAGTTCAGTTCTAGTTCAGTTCTAGTTCAGTTCTAGTTCAGTTCTAGTTCAGTTCTAGTTCAGTTCTAGTTCAGTTCTAGTTCAGTTCTAGTTCAGTTCTAGTTCAGTTCTAGTTCAGTTCTAGTTCATTTCTAGTTCGTTCTAGTAAGTTCAGTTCTAGTTCAGTTCTAGTTCAGTTCTAGTTCAGTTCTAGTTCATTTCTAGTTCAGTTCTAGTTCAGTTCTAGTTCAGTTCTAGTTCAGTTCTAGTTCAAGTCTAGTTCAGTCTCAGTTCAGTCTAGTCAGTTCTAGTTCAGTTCTAGTTCAGTTCTAGTTCAGTTCTAGTTCAGTTCTAGTTCAGTTCTAGTTCAGTTCTAGTTCAGTTCTAGTTCAGTTCTAGTTCAGTTCTAGTTCAGTTCTAGTTCAGTTCTAGTTCAGTTCTAGTTCAGTTCTAGTTCAGTCTAGTAGTTCTAGTTCAGTTCTAGTTCAGTTCTAGTTCAGTTCTAGTTCAGTTCTAGTTCAGTTCTAGTTCAGTTCTAGTATTATAATATTAAACAAGTTTATTGAACCTTAACTAATATCCTTATGATTCCCATGACTTAATATATATATGTACATACATGTTTCTGATTTCCATACTAAATAGTCCTTAAAATAATTCCATTGTTTCAATTATGTTTAATCATATTTTCTTAGCTTGTCAATATCCTTCATCCACCTACGGGATCTTTCTTGTCTTGTTGGGAAATCTTGAAAATAGTATGTCAAAAATAATAATATACTTTTGGGCTGTGGTTCTGCTTAAAGACAAAAAATAAAGAAAATTATTAATAAACAAACATGACATGTCATGTATTATCAACACTTAATGTAAAAATCATAACTCAAACTCAACTCTCGAACAAACATATGTGTAGGTGGTGTGTTAGCTACAAATGTTGTATGTAGAAAATTTACTTGCATAAATCACATACATACGAATATTAATATTCAAACAATAGATTACATTTCCATCTTATTGAATACCTATGTACATACATACAGATACAAATTTTCAAACACACATACTTAAATTTTAATCTATAAATATTTTCTATGGAAATCCGAGAGTTTGTGTATATTTCAAATAATCCCAGATATTCTTCATTCATATTCATGTTATAAATAAATATTCCTTCAATACCTTTTAAGCCGAAAAACAACAAAAAGAAAACATTTATCCACAGAAATGTGAAAAACCAAAGTTGAATTCAAGAGGTTGTTGGCATTGTCTTTGTGACAAACGAGACCTGTTCAAGTTGTGTGGCAACAAAAATAAAAATTCATACATTCATACTCTCAACCTCAAGTTATTTATTTATGGAAGTGTGTTGTCTCCTATCTGTGTGTTTCTATATAAAAAAAAGTTTGTTAAAAAACACATATTGACAGTTTGATTTCTAATGTGAACACATTTACACTGTCTAACATGTACATTTGATGGTAAAACTCAACTCAATAACTCTTTGCCAAGTACACATGATGAGTATTGTTGCAAAAACCAACAAAAACATGACATACACAAAAAAAGGACGTAAATCTTAAACGGGTTATCTACAAACGACAGGACTAAAGGTGAGATTTCTGGTTTTTTATCATGAGATTTGTGTTAAAATAAAACATAAGAGATAAAAGGTCAATGAAATTAAGATGAAATGAAGAGAAGATAAAAAAACATTGAGTCTTATTGTTATTTAAGGATTTTAATGGTTGATTTATAATAATTGTATGTATTAGATGTACGAAGAAATTTTTAGTTTAAAAGTGTAACATACATGGAAAGGGGAGTTTTTAAACGTTGACTTTACGTAAACGTAATATTTACGTAAACAGTGTTGGATCCATCAATGGTGACAATTTCGATGTGATATGATCGAAAAGTTTTCTCAATCACATTAACTCACTGGTTCGTTTCACATATCACTTTGTCGAAATAAGAGTTTCCGTGAAAATTTCTAACGAATTTCCTTTTAAGAACGTATTTCCCTGGTTTCAACATTATTTCTCTAAGATATCTTTAATGACGCTAGCGTGTGACCGAATTTTCAATAATAATCAGAATTAAATTTTCCACCAAAATCAGTTTTCTTTAAAAAATCTAAAAAAACGGATTTATGACCAATTAAATTTTTTATTAAGATCAAAAATTTCACTTTAGATACTAAATTTTATTAAAAATCTATATTTGCTCGTATGGAGTTATTTTCTAAAGGCAGCTCCTTAAAAGAATTGGGCTACCTATGAACTGAATCCTTCAGATTCGGAACGGAAAATCGTATTGTAATATGATTTCTATGCACTTGAAGTTTTATGTTCTAAGCAACTTGTAAAAAAGGTTTCCTTGACTAATTAATAATAAAAAAGTGAATATGACCCATGCGAATAACTTTCTATTTTACCGTACTCATAGTTTTAGTTATACTTTTACAACAACTCCCATTTATCATTACTTTCCTTTTACACCTTAATATAATTGCAGTTAATTTGTCATATATCACCAGGGTCTTCATAAAAAACATTAAAATAAATACCTTACATATCCCTCAAAGGAACTAAAATTATGCCAAACATCTAATATTTACTTTAGCACCTCAAATCATTTCGTTGTATTATTGTTTTACCTTAATGGCTGTTGTATACTTACATACCCATGTATGTATCTGTGAGTGTATATATGAACGTGTTTGAGTGAAGAGGCTTCAACAGCAATAAAAATTCACTTTTTCACTTTGTTCAAATCTTTAACACTTTTTGTTAAACCATTCTTGTTTTTTTTTGCCTCTATTTATATATATTTTTTGTCATCACCAAATCCTGCTACTCGGACAACAATAGAAAAGTGTTTTATCCTGGCAAAAATATTTAATAGAAACTGACTATATATTGTGGTTGCTGGTGATATTAAGTTTGTAACCACTTATAAGCCACAAGTTGTCTAGTGTGTGTGTGTGTGTGTGTATGGTGACATTGGTTGGTTGGTTGGTACGAACTGTAGTCTCCCGTAGCTGTCAATGACTTTTCATAAGGTACACAATTTTTTGACAGCTCATATTACATTTGACATGGGACCTGCTATGAAAAAAAAAAACGTACATTCATATAAATACGAATGAATGAAAGTAGACAGACAGTCATATACATACATATGTATGTTCCAACCTATATGCAATATAAATTTGCTTTGTATTAGTAGAGACAGATACATTTACACGTAGCCAAATATATAAACATCATTGAATAACTACTATTAAGAACAGTGGGACAAAAATTATGTGAACATATTGGTTATTTAAATTGTATTTCGTCTTCATATTCGATTTTGATTATTTCCTATATTACTGATCAAAAATAAGTATTTTTAAAAATTTTGATCCCTTATGTCAGCTTATACTCTTCTAACTATTAAGAATAAGGAACTAAAGCGTTGAAATTCACACCTGTTCTATTTTAAATGTTGAACTTTTGAATTTGTATCCTTAAATTCCTGTCACCCTGTCTCTGGCAGAGAAATGAATGTACAATACATCATCATTGTACATGTAGAGTTAAAACCAGAACCAAAACGAAAAAAAAAAAATTAATACAAAAAATCAAAACAATATAAAAAATATATACATATAGTATAAACATTCTTACATACAAGTAAAAATATAAAAAACCTCACACCTCTTTTTTATTCCTTCTATTCCTGCCTCACACTCTTGCTCCTTGGCCCTTTTTTGTGTTCACTACGTACTCGTGCACCAGGGAGTAACATGTGCGTAATATTGAATAAATGTGTCTGTGTAATAAAGGGAAGCATTTGTTTTGTACAAGGACTCTTAGTTAAGAATATACCCTGCAGCTCTTTATAATAAGAGTGAAAATTAGGGCAGAAATTTAGAAGAAATGTGTCTAGAAACCCCACAACTGCACCATTGTAAAACTGCAGGGTTAAGGTGTAAAATTTCATACAAACATACATAAGTATGTATGTAAGTATATATTGTAGGCGTTCAATCGCGTTAAGCACATACACATATCAAATGAAGAATGTATGCATGTCGGAGAATTTCAATGTAAAGAACAAAAAAAAAAAAAAAAAACAAAATAACATTTTATTACATCCGTACGATAAAGCATATCATATGTTAACATATTCCTATCATCATACCGCATCATATTTACCGCCTAAAAACATCATAGCCCACACCATACTTCTGCCACAACTTGCCCTAACATACTACACACGTGCAACATAAATATGAATAAGAATATAAGCTGACACACACACATACAGTAAGTTTATATGTAGAACGAAAAAAAAATAAAAATAATTTAACAAAATCACTTCAAATATATCTTTTAGTCCTTCTCATTGATTCTTCAAATTATGTCCCTGAAGTTTTCTTTTCTTATACGCTTGATTTTATTATATATTCAGTTTTCCGTTTTCTTTTTATTCTTCTACTTCTTTTGCCGTTTTCAATTTAGTGTTATTTCTATTTCCCTGTGACATAATTGCCAATAATTGGTATTATTGTTGTTCGAGGAGAGCTCTTTTCCTATTCCCCTTAGCTGCTTAGTACATATGTACATATATGTATGTTGTGTTATTATTGTTGTTGTTGATTCCCAATTCTCTAGTAGATTAAAACGACCAAAAATGGTTTCATGTTGTCACCAATAAATCACTTCCTGTTCTTCTTTTCTACTCCACTTATTTAGTTTAAGTTTAGTCTGGATCATGAAATAGTGCGTAAATATTAAAGCATATTGGATACAATAATACTTCTAGATGGGTCTACATACATATGTATATATGTATGTATATCGAAATCAAGTCTTGAGGGACTTAAAGGTCTATTTAAAGATTGGGAGTAAAAATCTCTTCCGCTTATTTATGTAATTACAGTTCTAGATCAGTTCTAGTTCAGTTCTAGTTCAGTTCTAGTTCAGTTCTAGTTCAGTTCTAGTTCAGTTCTAGTTCAGTTCTAGTTCAGTTCTAGTTCAGTTCTAGTTCAGTTAGTCTAGTTCAGTTCTAGTTCAGTTCTAGTTCAGTTCTAGTTCAGTTCTAGTTCAGTTCTAGTTCAGTTCTAGTTCAGTTCTAGTTCAGTTCTAGTTCAGTTCTAGTTCAGTTCTAGTTCAGTTCTAGTTCAGTTCTAGTTCAGTTCTAATTCAGTTCTAGTTCAGTTAGTTCAGTAGTTCAGTTCTAGTTCAGTTCTAGTTCAGTTCTAGTTCAGTTCTAGTTCAGTTCTAGTTCAGTTCTAGTTCAGTTCTAGTTCAGTTCTAGTTCAGTTCTAGTTCAGTTCTAGTTCAGTTCTAGTTCAGTTCTAGTTCAGTTCTAGTTCAGTTCTAGTTCAGTTCTAGTTCAGTTCTAGTTCAGTTCTAGTTCAGTTCTAGTTCAGTTCTAGTTCAGTTCTAGTTCAGTTCTAGTTCAGTTCTAGTTCAGTTCTAGTTCAGTTCTAGTTCAGTTCTAGTTCAGTTCTAGTTCAGTTCTAGTTCAGTTCTAGTTCAGTTCTAGTTCAGTTCTAGTTCAGTTCTAGTTCAGTTCTAGTTCAGTTCTAGTTCAGTTCTAGTTCAGTTCTAGTTCAGTTCTAGTTCAGTTCTAGTTCAGTTCTAGTTCAGTTCTAGTTCAGTTCTAGTTCAGTTCTAGTTCAGTTCTAGTTCAGTTCTAGTTCAGTTCTAGTTCAGTTCTAGTTCAGTTCTAGTTCAGTTCTAGTTCAGTTCTAGTTCAGTTCTAGTTCAGTTCTAGTTCAGTTCTAGTTCAGTTCTAGTTCTAGTTCAGTTCTAGTTCAGTTCTAGTTCAGTTCTAGTTCAGTTCTAGTTCAGTTCTAGTTCAGTTCTAGTTCAGTTCTAGTTCAGTTCTAGTTCAGTTCTAGTTCAGTTCTAGTTCAGTTCTAGTTCAGTTCTAGTTCAGTTCTAGTTCAGTTCTAGTTCAGTTCTAGTTCAGTTCTAGTCAGTTCTAGTTCAGTTCTAGTTCAGTTCTAGTTCAGTTCTAGTTCAGTTCTAGTTCAGTTCTAGTTCAGTTCTAGTCAGTTCTAGTTCAGTTCTAGTTCAGTTCTAGTTCAGTTCTAGTTCAGTTCTAGTTCAGTTCTAGTTCAGTTCTAGTTCAGTTCTAGTTCAGTTCTAGTTCAGTTCTAGTTCAGTCTATGTTCAGTTTCTAGTTCAGTTCTAGTTCAGTTCTAGTTCAGTTCTAGTTCAGTTCTAGTTCAGTTCTAGTTCAGTTCTAGTTCAGTTCTAGTTCAGTTCTAGTTCAGTTCTAGTTCAGTCAGTTCAGTTCTAGTTCAATTATAGTAGGTGCATTTATAGCTCAGGAATTTTCTTTCGCTCTTACCTAATAATTTTAACACAACTTTCATTATTTCAACCAATTAATAACTTAATATAAATGATACATATTAAAGCAGCAATCTATTATGTGTATGAATAAATGAATTCATGTCACTTTTTCTAAATACAAGTATCACTTTAATTTGTTTCTAAATATAAACAGTCTGTCATAGATATTTTAAATACTTTTCAAAAACACATATTCCATCTACCACTATTTTAATTTTTCCATTTTACATTCAATTAGCTCTGGGGAATAAATAGTTCCTGTTGTTTTTACATACATAGGTCTCTGTAGGTAAGTGGATATTTGTTTGTTTAGTTAAGTGTGCATGTGCGCCTAGGAACGATTTCATCGATCATTATCCATAACCACAAAAAAGAAAAACTAAAAATCTTTATTTTATTCTATTTAACACACCCATCAGAAAATCATTGTTAACCCTCTTATTCAACAAAATTGACAACTTTATGAGTGCATGAAATCTTGGTACGAGGGTTGTTAGATGTAAGAGGGAGTGTTTTAAAAACGTCTCATTAACAAATATTACTGATAAGTAGCATCTGTTGAAGGATGTCTTTTTTTGATAATATTTTGATATTTATAAGCTATTTTTACACAGACAGTTGTTGAGAGCATATTGTTGTAATGGGTATTATAAAGTGAGGGTTTATTAAGATATTCGTTCTTAACATATCATTTATATTGAATATATTGATTTTACTTGTGGCGCCGTTAAACTGTTTGGGGAATCTAATTGTTAAAGTAACACTAAATGATCATTTAATAAATCTCTAACTTGTTTCTAAAATTAAATTAAATATCGAGTCTAAATGAAATGAATTTTGTTAAAACTAAAATTATATTAATTAAGTAAATAAACACAAGCGAAAGGTATGCCTTGATGTAAATTTCTTATAACATACCGAAAAACAAATCAATCCTATACACAGAGGGAAAATGAAATATATACACCTGGTACCAATTTTGACACCTAAGAGATTATAATTTGTCAATAACATCCGTTGTCAAAGTATATACATACGTACGACAGCACTATGTAATGTTGTAAAAGCAACGCTGTCAACATTGCAACAATTCGTTGTCGAAATCTAAATTTTAGACACATCCGTTGTCTAAATGTTAACAAACGTGATAAGCTCACTATTGGCAACGGATTGTTTGTGTTGTCGTACGTATGTATATACTTTGACAACGGATGGTATTGAATTATAAACAGTTTGTTGTCAAGTTGGTACCAGGCGTGTATATTTCTTTTTCCCTCTGTGTATCTATCCCTATCATTCACGAAATCATTAGCTCTTTTACCAAAATTATTGGACTAGTCCAGATGTGTTCTTGAATTGATAATAGTCTGATTATCAGAATGATAACATATACTATATAATAGATTGATATACATAGATATTCGATAGAGCAAAAGCTCATTAGTATATCCCTTGTAATTTTCATTGAATCCATATCAAATTTTGTTTCTTCGTTAATTGGATTAGGAAGAGAATGATAAATAACTCATTATTCTTTAAGATATAATTAAACGGTTAAAAATATATTTACGGCTGTATAGTCTGTATAAAATTTAAGGATTCAAGTTGTTGCAGTTTCTGCATATATGACTTTAAATACTTCTTTTCAATGAGGGGGTCACGCCCACCTTGCCCACTTAAAATTTCTAAACAAATAGAATACAATTCTTTCTAGACACACAGAAAAACTCTGTAGACTTTTAAATACCGTATATGTTATAGTTTCCGCGATATATATACATTTTGATAAATACATCATAGGTGGCACGCCTACTATTGCTAGTTAAGTGATTTCGTAAAAATTTAAGAACTCCTCCTGTTATAGTTCAATAAATACCCGAATTCTTGTACATTAACTATTTATATTGAAACTACTTGTACAAAATTTGGAGACTCTAGCAGTGATAGTTTTCTAGCCACGCCCACTATTGATTTTGCGAAAATTTTTTCCGAAATTTTTATATTGAAACTTAAGGTTATTGTACAATAATTTCCCAGTTTTTGTATTTACTCCAGATAGGAAGTATCCCACCCACTATTGCCGGCCTACCAATGGTTTCCCAAAATTTTAAGATACTATGTAAAAATCATGTATTCAGAGAAAATATTTTTGTACAACCCTCACCTTCGTCTGAAAAAGATTTGATGTGGATTTAGTTGTTTCTGTTGTTCTAAAATTGCATTTTTAAATCATGTCAATGATAATGCGAAAAGAGTAAATCGTGAGTACGAATATATGTATGTGTGAAATAAGCTGAAAGTGAGTTAGAGAAAGAGTGAATCAAAATTTAACTAACACTACAAAAAATATGTGTATGTGTTGTAAATGTTTATTTTTAGTGAATTTGCTATAGAAAGTGTATGTCTGTCTGCTGATGCATTAGATGTTGTGAATACGAACACCAAACCAAAAAAAATACAACTCCAAATAAAAACACTAAAATAGTATTTTTGTTACGTGTTTTCTCCGAGTTTTCCCACAGGGTACACTCATGTTTAACACATACTCTCTACAAAACATTACTAAATATCATGCATACATGAAAGCTGCAACAGCAATATCGTGTAGCATGTAGCCAGAGCAATCACATTACGCCATTAAAATCATACCCCATCTCTTTATTAAGGATTTGAAGCAAGTTTGACTTTTAATATTTGTACATGAACCACAGGGTTTAAAATTTCATGAAAAGGATTTTTGTATAGAAAAATACTTTTATTTAGTTGCATGAATTTTTGGGATTGGGATTGTTTGCTTATTTACCATTAATTACCCTTAAGGAATATTTGCAGTGATGTTTTGCAATAATGTTTCGTTTGAAACTTATTTTTTGATTATTGAAATTTACTGATATTTTTCCTGTTTGTACATATGTAAGTATGTAAGTCATGTGCTGGTTATAAATAATACCCGTTTAGTTAATTTTTTCTTTTCTTTATTTATTTTCTAGCAACAGTTCATTAAATTCCACAAAAACCTCACATTTCAAACCTCAAAATATAACTAAACAATAGAAGTAATTATTGGTTTATTGTTGACCGCAGACACAAAAAAAAAAAAACGCACGAAAATATATAGGAAAAAAATAATACTGTTCATTGTTCTATTTCCCAAGAAGAAAACAACGAATATCCCTTCGGAAGAGTGATGGTTTGAAATTTATTTTCACAAAAAAGAAAAACATTTTTTGAAAAACGAATGAAACTAAAACCAATATAATTGATTTTAGTCAATATTAGAAGGAGTATTTTATTTTGATGGGGAAACGATTAAATATTCAATTGCTAAAGGCCAGACAATAAATTTTCAACAAGAATTTTTGTTAGTGGTCATTTGTTACGGAAACTTACTCAGAAACTAAAACCATACATTTAAAATGAATTATTGAAAACGGAAAAAAAGGACTTCCTCAATGACATTTTGGAAAAATTGTGGAAATAACTTCTAGTTTAAACAATTTTGTAGGGGGTGAACAAAATTAGAAAACAAAAAAAAAAAAACAATGTTGTTCTATGAACAAACTTTTGCAAATACTTTATAGTTCTTCTTAATGTCCTTTTAAGTTTGTTAAGATTTCTTAACTAAAAATTTTGTACAGTTTTAATTATGTTTATGTCCAAACTGTAAAACACTTATAAAAACCAACCAACTGGTCAAACAGCCTGTTCCCTAATCTCTTACCTAATGTTCACACTTTATGCATCAGAAGACTACTGTGAATACAAACAACGTAGCAAAAGGCAAATTCATTCATTTCATCGCATGTTTGCCAGTTTTAAAGACTCCTGTTGTGCCGATAGACGTTGGCATTGTTACACATTTGCTGTGAATTTTTTTTTTTGTTTGTAACTTTTTAACAGGTCAGACGATTATTGTTTGGCAATGGCTGCTATTTGATTTTCTCCTTTAAATATCGATTTGTTTTTACAGGTCAACTAGAAAATTTTATACAAGATTATTGGTAAATGACAGAAAAAGTTCAATGATCGTATGTTGTTAAATCAAATACGATTAATTTGAGCAGATTAATGTAACAATATGTATCAGTGTGTGTTTGTTCGTATATAGTAGAAGAGATAAAAATATATTTTTACAAGTAAACATAGCTTTTTATCAGATGTCGATGCTACATGTTCGATGGTGTTTATTTAAGTACAATGAGAAGGGGATTTTAACTAATATAAAGCAATGTGTCATCTATTTTAAATTAAGTAAGTGTATGTATGTTTATAACAAGGTAGAATTTAAATATTTTTAAAATAAATTAGTAAATATTTTACACAGTGCTACAAAAATGGAGGGAAATAAATCTATAAATAATAAACAGTTAGTCCAACTTGAAAGAAATCCATAGAAAGGAAGTATTGTCGAGTTTAAACTTCCTATCAATTAATATACAATTGTGACTATTATACTCATGAGACTTGACTATAATCAAGGCTATACACAAAAATATAGTCTTGACTATAAACTAGACTATGCACCAGAGGACAGTCATGACTATGAACTAGACTAAAATTGACTATAATTTTGACTATACGTTAGACTATAGTATTGACCATAAACTAGAATATAGACTTGACTATAGGCTAGGCTAGAATAGACTATAGTTTTGACTATAGATTACACTATAGTCTTGACTATAAACTTGACTATAGGCTAGACTAGGCTATAGTTTTATAGTACCTATAATCTCGACTAGAATATAGTCTTGACTATTGACTAGACTATAGTATTGACTATAAACTATAGTCTTGACCACAAACTTGAATATATGTAGTCTTGACTACATACTAGAGTATAGTCGTGAATATAGACTAGAATATAGTCTTTACTATAAGCTATAGGCTAGACTATCGACTAGGCTATAGTTTTATAGTACCTATAATCTTCACTAGAATATAGTCCTGATTATTGACTAGACTATAGTATTGACTATAAACTGTAGTCTTGACTACAGACTTGAGTATAGTCGTGAATATAGACTAGAATATAGTCTTGACTATAAGCTATAGGCTAGACTATCGACTAGGCTATAGTTTTATAGTACCTATAATTTTCACTAGAATATAGTCTTGATTATTGACTAGACTATAGTATTGACTATAAACTATAGTCTTGACTACAGACTAGTGTATAGTCGTAAATATAGTCTTGACTATAGGCTAGACTATAGACCAGAGGATAGTCTTGACTATGGACTAGGGTAGAATATATTTTTGTTTTGACTATAGATTAGACTATAGTCTTGACTATAGGCTAGACTATAGACTAGAGTATATAGTCTATAGTCTTGCCTATAGACTAGAGTATAGTCAATACTATAGTCTAGACTATAGACTAGACGACAGTCTTGACTATAGACTAGACTACAATAGACAATAGTTTTGATTATAGATTAGACTTGACTTAAACTAGAATATACTTTTGACTTCAGATTATAGTATAGGTTATAATCAAAATTATATTCTAGTCTATATATTAGTGTATAAGTAGTAGGATTGTCATTCGAATAAAAATTATTCGATTAATCGAGGAAAAAAATTTGTTTTTCTTCGAACGAATAAAAAATTTCCAATTTAGAATAAAGAATAATTCGAACAATTTTTGTCGATTAATCGAATATTCGAATAATATTTG
This sequence comes from Lucilia sericata, assembly GCF_015586225.1. NCBI lineage: Eukaryota > Metazoa > Arthropoda > Insecta > Diptera > Calliphoridae > Lucilia > Lucilia sericata. The sequence goes on along the minus strand of NW_023995098.1, from coordinate 137,694 downwards.
AATGTTACATTTTACGAATATTTTATTATACATAGCATTGAAATTATATTAATATTTTGTAAAACAAATCTAAATATAAAGATATGTTATAATTGAAACAAAACTTTTACTACTTTTTGCAGTTTATAAAAATTTTTATTTTGCAATATTAAAAATAAAATAAATGGTTCTAGTTTTAAATTTTTTTAATGTTTGCAATAAGTGAAACAGATAAACATTAATTAATATGGTTCTTTCAGTATCTGTCTTTTTACAAGAAAGACAACAATTTCTAAATATACTGAACCCTGTTTCCTGGGCGATATGTAGGAGAACTATAGGCATAAAATGGGGTCTTAGTCCTACTATAAAACATTGGTTTTATTAAAGTGTAATTAGACTAATTCTAGCTTATGGTTCAATAATCGGGTTGACTTCTTTGGACAAAAAGTGTAATATATAACTACAACAGGGAGTTCATAACTTTGGGTGAAATGTTCAAAATCAGTTATAGGACACGTCATCAATGTATACTGGACACATTGGAAAGCTATAAACAATCATTGCCTGATCGCATGCTAGACACAGAATATGTCAGAAACTTTGAAACACTGAGCCCAGATAGAATATCTTGATCAAGCGGAACATTTCTCTCGAACACTGATTTGGAAATTCTTAGGAATTACGGCCAGGAAACTGAGTTTCAGAACATTGAAAGATAATACATTCAGTCGACACTATGTTGTTCTTTTACCAAAAAACCTTTTTCATCCATGAAAAGCAACGCACAACGGGCCCGATAGTGGCCTATTTCTAATACATTAATAAATAGTACGATTTTCTTATATAAAACAGTACTCGAATAAAAAAAATATAGTACATTTTTATTCGAATAATTTTAAACACGAATAATATTTGAATGTTACATTTTACGAATATTTTATTATACATAGCATTGAAATTATGTTAATATTTTGTAAAACAAATCTAAATATAAAGATATGTTATAATTGAAATAAAACTTTTACTACTTTTTGCAGTTTATAAAAATTTTTGTTTTGCAATATTAAAAATAAAATAAATGGTTCTAGTTTTAAATTTTTTTAATGTTTGCAATAAGTGAAACAGATAAAAGCAACGCACAACGGGCCCGATAGTGGCCTGTTTCTAATACATTAATAAATAGTACGATTTTCTTATATAAAACAGTTTGTAAAAATGTCTGCAAAACAGGTAGCTAAACATCGTATATATCATTATAAAGGCCTCAGCTTCCACTTTTAAATCCGTTGAATAGGTTGAGATTCAGCTAAGTTACTGATTTATAAGTGTATGTACGAAAACTGTTTTATTTTAAGATTTTGAAGGTGTTTTGCAAATTTTATTTATATTTTATTAAATTATTCGAATAAAAACTTTTATTCGTTATTCGTTCGAATAATCGAATAATTAATTAAAATTTAATAGACTACTCGAATAAAAAAATATAGTACATTTTTATTCGAATAATTTTAAACACGAATAATTGACAACCCTAATAAGTAGTCTAGAGTATAGTTTTGCCTTCAAACTATACTATATTCCTGATTATAGGGCAGAATATAGTTTTGACTTTGGAATGTACTATACACTAGGGTATAGTATATTCCAAATTGATATTGACTATAGACTATTACACCATATTTTGAATTATAGAATTACCTATAATGTTTTTGTAAATTTGAAAGCTAAATGGTTTTTGTTAAAAAATCTAATTAAGAAACTCAATATTTACGCTCAGTGGTTTTAAAATTATTCTATTTCTGAATGAAATTTCAGATGAAGACAGTTCACTAGTACACTATTTTAAAGACATAAAATTTTAGTTATTTACTGGTTTTTTGCATTTTTTTTAATATTTAATATTTAATTAATTCACAATTTGGTTTTAATTGTTGCACTTCAATAGCAAAAAAGGTTTATTTCATTCCCCCTGACTTCCAACTAAAATGGCCTTAATATTTATTAAAAATAAAGGAATATGTGTATGTGTTTCTGGCAAAAAAAGGCTAAAAAACTTAATAATCAACAACAATAACAAGAGCATCAGCAACTAACAGCAGCTTAAACATGAAAATAAAACAAGTATACGTACCATAGTACGCAACTTTGTATGTGTGTATGTAAGTAAGTACAAATGGATGTGAAAATAAATAAATAAAAAGCAAGTGCAAATAAACACCGTCACGAGTAGTAGTACTACTCGACATACACTCTTGATAACCTAGACCTAAACATTTCTTTTCTACTTATGTTTCGTGTTATTTCTTTTGTTGTAGTTGTTGCTGATGTTTTTGTTGTTTTAGAATTTGCAAGCAATTGCAAGCAAATACATAAACAAGCATGTTTATATCCCTGACTGAAGCATGTTTATATCCCTGACATCACAGCGACTAAACACCCATTGTATAGAGTAGATGAATGAATAACTTAGAGAGTGAGTGAGAGACGGTGAACAAGAGTTTATAAAAATTCTAACAACCGAAAAAAAGTGAACGTAATGGAAACCAAAGGCCTCTTGTTGATGTTGTCGTTGATTTTTTGTGTAGAATGCATGTAGATATTATTGTTGTTGTTGCTGTTCTGTTGATGCTGCTGCTGTTGTTATTGCATGCTGTGATTTTGTTTTTCCATATAACGATTTATGTTTATCCTTGCTCTTATTTTTTCAGTATTTTTAGTTTAAGTTTATTTGTATTTAGTTCGTTTTATTTCGTTACGTTCATGTGTTTTTTCTTTCGGTTTTTTTACTTCTTGCTGTTCTATTTTTTTGTGTTATTGCTATGTTGCTGCTATTTTTTCTGCTCTATTGTTTTCACTTTCAAACATTGTTTAGTGTGGTGGTGGTAGTTGTAGTTGTACATACGGTTGTTGTTCACTAACTCGCGTTCATGTTGCATACATTCCAGGGCATGGATAGTGGGACAAGAGTGCTAGACTATACATATACACATAAGTTTTATGCATTTACAGCCTATAGTATAGTCTGTAGTATATTCTATAGTCTAGTCTATAGTCTAGTCTATAGTCTAGTCTATAGTCTAGTCTATAGTCTAGTCTATAGTCTAGTCTATAGTCTAGTCTATAGTCTAGTCTATAGTCTAGTCTATAGTCTAGTCTATAGTCTAGTCTATAGTCTAGTCTATAGTCTAGTCTATAGTCTAGTCTATAGTCTAGTCTATAGTCTAGTCTATAGTCTAGTCTATAGTCTAGTCTATAGTCTAGTCTATAGTCTAGTCTATAGTCTAGTCTATAGTCTAGTCTATAGTCTAGTCTATAGTCTAGTCTATAGTCTAGTCTATAGTCTAGTCTATAGTCTAGTCTATAGTCTAGTCTAGTCTAGTCTATAGTCTAGTCTATAGTCTAGTCTATAGTCTAGTCTATAGTCTAGTCTATAGTCTAGTCTATAGTCTAGTCTATAGTCTAGTCTAGTAGTCTATAGTCTAGTCTATAGTCTAGTCTATAGTCTAGTCTATAGTCTAGTCTATAGTCTAGTCTATAGTCTAGTCTATAGTCTAGTCTATAGTCTAGTCTATAGTCTAGTCTATAGTCTAGTCTATAGTCTAGTCTATAGTCTAGTCTATAGTCTAGTCTATAGTCTAGTCTATAGTCTAGTCTATAGTCTAGTCTATAGTCTAGTCTATAGTCTAGTCTATAGTCTAGTCTATAGTCTAGTCTATAGTCTAGTCTATAGTCTAGTCTATAGTCTAGTCTATAGTCTAGTCTATAGTCTAGTCTATAGTCTAGTCTATAGTCTAGTCTATAGTCTAGTCTATAGTCTAGTCTATAGTCTAGTCTATAGTCTAGTCTATAGTCTAGTCTATAGTCTAGTCTAGTAGTCTAGTCTATAGTCTAGTCTATAGTCTAGTCTATGTCTAGTCTATAGTCTAGTCTATAGTCTAGTCTATAGTCTAGTCTATAGTCTAGTCTATAGTCTAGTCTATAGTCTTGTCTAGCCAATAGTATGTAAGTCTGGTCTATAGTCCAGTGTAGCCAATATTCTATATAGCATATAGTTTGGTCAATAGTCAAGTCTTTAGTCTAGTCTATGGTAAAGTCTATAGTTTAGTCTATATTCTAATCTATTGTCTAGTCGATAGTCTAATTTATTTTATTTAGGTCTATAGTCTGTTTAGTTTTGTCATCGCTCCCACTGTAGTGCTATTCGATGGAAATGTAAGTGGTATGTATTTAAAAGGAAATGTTGGGGAAAAATGTGTTCAGCAAAAGTTCAAGTAAGTATGTTTAAGCGGGTGCAGGTACCATTCGGTATATGTATGTATGTGTGTGAGTTCATAAAGGTGCAAATATTTCGTATTGACTTTTCTGTTGTTTTTTTATATTATTTCACTATGTTTTGTTGCTGATGTTTTAGTTGTTGTTTTTTTGCTGTTGCCAACCTAAAGCTGTTCCAATGTATTGCAAAAATTGTTTTTGTTAAATTAAACATACATTGTTAAGATTAGTTTGTTTTAATATTTTTCAAGTAGTTCTTTTTTTATTTTTATTTATATGTGTTTTTGCTTCTATTTGTTTTAAATTATATTAAGGCTAAAAATATAATACATAGTTTTGATTTAAATTTTTTTCCAATTTTGGTTAATTTAAGTTTAAATTTACTTGTTTATTTTATTTAGTTATTTGCTATCTAAACGAAATCATTAAGCTTAAATTACTACTGCAAATAACCAACACAATTTTATTTATCAACTTAATATTGTATAAATTATTATTTATTAATTCATGTGTAGCCATTCATTAAACAAAAAAAAAATATATATAAAAATATTTAAATTATATAAAATTTTTTTCAGAAACAAAAATTAAACTGAAATTATTAGCAAAAAACGAATTTGTAGTTAAATAATATTTAATAGTTGTAACCACAAAATTTCATAAAAATGTATTTATTGTTTTTATTTAATTTATTTTAATCTACTAAAAATTTCATTGTGATTTTATCAATTCTAACTAGTTAATAAAATACAAAAGAATATGAGTATGTACATATGTACATATGTATATGTGTACATAAATATTATATATCAATTTATTTAAATTATGTATGTCATTAATGTGTGTATTACCTAGTAGTTTTCAGAACTGGTCAAAAAAAATATATAGCAAAATTTTCTAACTAGTTTTATATATTAAAAACTTAGTTTAAATTAAGACT